>NW_016107404.1:4580822-4616920 GCF_001604975.1 Cebus imitator
TTTAAAAAGAGACAGTTATTATAAAATGATAGATATTTCAATTCATCTGGTTGATATACCAATTCTAAACTTATATGCACCTCATAAAATAGCTTTAAAATGTATAAAACAAAAATTGATAATACTGTAGGAAAAGATTGACAAATTCATCACCTTGATTATTGATACTGATCAAAAACAGCACAAATGTAAGTTATATAAAAATCAAACTTTATTAAATATATTTAGAATTCTGAACTCCAAAATTAGAAATATTTTGGAAGTATGAGAAGAAACATTTTTCTCATTTACTAAAATTGGCCATATTCTAGTTAATAAAACACCTTTGCTATTAGGAAAAACAACCTACTAAAGCAAAGAAGCCTCAAAATAAAGTGGATTGGGAAAAATATATCTTACTAGTAACTTTGCAAAGGTGAATGATTAAAGTTGATGCACAGCTGAACACTATGGATCAGGATTCCAGGATACCTTCCCTTTTTATTCATCCATTCTATAGGGTCCTGGTCTACCTATCTAACCTATCAAAGATGGATTACAGACACATCTTTGCTTCATACTAAATTGAAGAGAAATGAACATGAAGTAGTTCAAACTTGAAGTAGTTCAAAGCTTATTTCAGGACCAGACCAGGGAAGTGGCACTAAACAAGCAAGTTAGTGTCATCTAATAAGCAACCACAATATCTTGGTGGTCTACAAGAAGCATTTATCTAGCTTCTGCATCTGTGGAGGTCAGCTGATATGGCCTAAGCCCAGTTACAGCATTACTGACCTCATGTCTTTCATTGGACCAGAGGCTAGTTGGGCCATATTCTTTTCATGCCCATGGCAGAGAGAGCAAACCTAAATGTGCAAGCATTTATCAAGCTTCTGTAGAGTCAGATTTCTCAAATTATCATTGACCAAATAAGTTACATGGCCAAGCTCTACATCAATAATCAGGATCACACCTGTAATCTCAGCACTTTGAGGCCAAAACAGGAGATCTCTTGAGTCCAAGAGTTCAAGACCAATCTAAGCACATGGCAAAAAAAAAAAAAAAAAAAAAAAAAAAAAAAAAAAAAAAAAAAAAAAAATTAGCCGGGTGTGGTGGTGCAGGCCTGTAGTCCCAGCTACTTGGGAGACCTAGGTGGGAGGATCAGCTGAGCCCTGGGAAGTTGAGGCTACAGTGAGCTGTGATCATGCCACTGAGCTCTAGCCTGGGTGACAGAGTGACACCCTGTCTAAAAAAAGTTTTTTTTTAATTAAAAAAAATCAGGGAATTAGGATCCTTTCTTTAAAATAATGGGAGACAGTAAATATTTCTGAAAAGCAATTCCACAAGCACATATCTATTAAGTGCAAATGCCATTGGCAACATTTAGTTTCATGGTAACACCTAGGTGTACAGAATACTGAAAAATATAGGTGCCTAACTATATGACCAGCTATATCATGAAAATTACAGGAATAAAGAAAACATTTTTTGGTGGAAAACTAGAAATCTCTGCCATAGCAACTCCCAAGAAATGTCAACACCTGGTTTCATAAACACCATGCATTCTGACCATGATTTATTTCAACTACAAATATATAATAATTCAAATAAAAAGATCACCCAAAACCCATGCATATGTAAATCTGAAAATGTCCTCTATATAAGCCACAGAACAAAGAACAAACCATAATGAAAATACTAAAATACTTAAAACTGAACAAAAATTAAAATGCTACATATAAACACCTATGGGATACAGTTGAAACAGCATTTAGGGGGAAATTAATAATACTAACTACTTAAAATAGTAGAAAAGCCAACCGTTAATGAGTTATATATTCCACTTAAGAAGTTGGAAAAAGAAACAAAGCATAAACTCAAAGACTGTACACAGAAGGAGATCATAACAATGAAACTACAAAGTTATAAAAGAAAAAAGCTAAACATAATAATTATAAAATCCAAAACTTGGATCTTCAAAAGTTCCAATAAAATTTATATATTTACAGGAAGACTGATGGGAGATGGCAAGGGAGGGGAGAACTCTTGGAAGGGAGGGCAAGAAATAGAATTCACAAATAAAAAGAATATAATTATGGTTCCATTGGAGATTTAAAAGATAATATAAAATATAAATATTTTAAGCCAGTAAATTTAAAATGCAGATGAAATGGTCATATTCATGTAAGCATATTACTTCAGAATCTATACAAATTGATGCAGGAAGAAATATCTTCTATTATATTACAAATAAATTTGAATCCAAGGTATAAAATATTCTGATAAATACATAAGAGTTCCATTTAGTTTTACGGAAGATTTCTACCATACATTTAAGGAATAGGTCTTCCGTAGTGTAAAAACCTTTCAAAGAATAGAAAAGAGGAATTATCCCCCAACTTATTCAAATGATATTAAAATTATAAAAAGACAGTAACTGAACAGGAAAATTAAAGATCAATTTTATCCATTAACTAGAAGCATCCTATGAAAAAATAATTAACTAGGTCCAGTGTTATATAAATCAAATAACACAAATGAATGTTAGTTTTATTCCAGGAATGGAAGAGAATAAAAATATTAATGAAGAAAATAATCTCAAAATCAGAAAATAAAAATACTTATTTATGATAAAATAAAATCTTAAAACTTAAACATGATAAAAAAATTACAATCACTTATGGTTAAAAAATTAATATATTCATGATAAAATACAAACGTTAAATGTGAAAAAAAATTTTTTCAACTTGTTAAATAACCACCAAAGACAATAAATACCATTCCTTGTGTTGAAACATCAGATGCATCACCTTTAAAATCACAAATACGTAACTACCTCTATTTAACCACTTCTATTCAACTTTCTGGAGGACCTAGACAAAGCACAAATGTAAGAAAACAAATAAAATTTTCTAGGATTGAAAAATGAAAGTCACAACTATCATTTTTCACAGATTATATTATTTATAAAGAAAATTCCCCAAAAAAACCTATAGACAAATTACAGAAATAGGGAGTTTAGCAGGAATACTCTATTTCAGATTAACTTGTAGTAATTAATGCATATCTATACAACAGCAACTAATAAAACACATTTATTTATTTATGCATTCATTCAAATTTACATATTTATGGGATACTTACTATTTACCTGGCCTTTTTTTTTTTTTTTTTTTGGCACTAGGAATATAGCAGTGAATACAATTAATAAATATTCCTGATTTCATGGGACTTACATTCTAGTGGGAAGTGATACAATGAGTTAATAAATACAACATAGAATATGAGAGATTAGTAAATAGGCAAAAAGAAAAATTAAAGCAGGATAGAGGCCAAACAAGTGTCAGCGAATTAGAGGCAGCATTTCATAAAGGCTATGAAAGTCTCTCTGAAAAGGGAACATTTGAGTAAAGCTCTAAATGAAATGAGAGATGAGCCATCCGAATTACCTGAAAAACAAAATAACACAGACAGAAGAAAACTCAAGTGCAAGAGCATCAAGGCGAGGGCATGCCTATGATGTTCTACAAATAGGTAGAATTGGCAGGAGGCTAGTGTGCCTGCAATTGAGCAAAAGATGGGAGGGTAGCAGGAGACAATGTCAGAGAGGTAAAAGGGATCCAGGTCATGTAGGACCTCAGAGGTTAGAATGACCTTACCTATAACTCAGTAAGATAAGAAGTTACTGGAAAGTTTTCAGCAGAGAAATGTCATGGGCAGATTTATGTTTTAAGAAGATTAACTCTCTCTGATGTGTTCAAAAGAGACTGAAGGAAAATAAAGACAAAAGCAGAGGTCAGTTAGGAGGCTTTTGCAATAATACCAACTAGAGATGGTAGCACACACACACAAAAAAACAGAGAGCAAAAGTGGTGGTGGTAAGAAAAGATGAAAATGTAGATATTTTTCAAAGATAAAGTCAAAATAATTTCTTTCATATCAGATGGGAGATGTGTGAGAGAGATGTCTCAATGATGACTCTAGAGTTTTTTGGCTAAGAACTAGAAGACTGGAGTTTCCATTAATTAAGAAGGACAACATGGCAGGGGACATAACTGAAATAGAGAAATGACATTTAACTGGAGGTGTTAAGTAATCAGTTCGATATATAAAACTAGAGTTCAGAACTAGAGTTCGAAATCTCAGTCGAAGATGTAAATTAAGGAGCAATTAATATATATGCAGAATTGAAAGCACAAGACTGGATGAGATACCTAGGAAGTGAAGACAACAAATACAGGCTTAAGAAATGAGCCTCGGAACACCTCAGTATGTAGAGATTGGGGGTTAGGGAACAAACAATAAAGGAAATGAAAAATTATGGCAGTTACTGGCAACAACAAGGCTTAGGAAATGTCTATCAAAGTGAGTGTTTGAGAATGGATAAAGAACAGGATCCCTGGAGGAGAGGCTGTTAAGGAACTGAAAGTTCAGAGAGTTAGAAAGTTTATCAATATCAACATTTCAATCATGAAGCATTATGGAAGAATTACTTTTAAGAAAGTGATAGTATCATGGGTATTAATTTCTTAATTGACAAAAAGATGAGGTGAGAAAAGGCGCCCATAACAGAAAGGTACAGTGAGTGGGTAAATCTGATGACATGAGATTCATGGAAGGGTATGTTCATGAAGGAGGGAGGGAGAACAAACTGAAATCAGCAATGAGAAGCAAAGGGGACACTTACCTGACTTTCAGGTCCAATGCTACATTTGAGTGGAGTAGAGAGAACAGTTACCCTTAAAGGTACTGTAAGACATGATGTGCTGTTGCCATCTCTTACTGGCTTAAGAGAGTTGACTGTGGACATCAGGTCCCAGCTCCTCATTCAGTGAAGTAAGACAGTAGCTTAAATGGCTATGGTGTGAGTGTTTAACAGCACAGAAACTGGAAAACACTACAAATCAAGCGTTTTGTTTTCTTTTTCCAAAGAGTTGATTGCTAAAACATTTACCAGAACCTCAGTGGATGCAGGAAAAACTATCATGGAGGAAAATCTAAATTTTCATTAGCACAGAAGGTGAAGGGAGCATTCAGAGTTAAAGATTAAAATACAGAGGACTTTTCTGTTAACTGACCTTGAATTCAATATAGTACAAAGAAATGGTGTGGGGAGTCAGAAAAGGGAAATATTGGGTCAAAAAAAAGAAAGGATTCTTACGAAGGATTAGAGTTCTGGGATAAATGATTAACTAGGAGTACTGGACTCCTTTTATGAAGACTGTAAAGAACATGAATAAAGGGTATGGGTGTTGAGGAAAGGGAGGATTGGAGAAGAACAAGCCAGGAACACCTGTTGCTCAGAATTTTCCATTTGGCTCCTGCTGACAAATGTCCTGAAGATGGACAGTCTTAGTCGACAGGCTGGTGTGCTCTGTTGTTCTGTTGTCTCCTGCTAATAGTGTCCTGCAGAGTTACAGTCTTATTCCAAGTTGGAGAGTTCCCTCTCCACTCCTGCTGACGGAGGGATGGAGCTAGACAGAGGGCTGTTCTCGCACTAAACTCATAAGCTCTCTCTTGATTTCTGTTGAAGGAGACCTCAAAGCCAACAAAGGAACAAGTTTGTTTATTTTAAAAAAATATCATAAACAAGAGCAAAACTATAAGATACTTAGAATTATATTTAACAAAAACATGTACAAGATCTGCATGGGGAAAAATATAAAATTGTTATTGAAAGACATTAAAGAAGGTCCAAATATGTGGGGAGATAAACTATGTTCATCCATGCATTGAAAGATTCAATATAAAAAAGATGCTAGAACCTCCATATTAATGCATAAAACCAAAAATATTTCAATGAAAGTTATGAGAATTTTTTTTAGAAATTTAGTAAGCCCACTGTTAAATTTCTAGGAATAAATAAAGGTATGAGAATAGCTAAAACACTTCTAGAGAAGTGTTAGTAAGGTAAAGAAAATTACCTTAAGATATATCCAAACTTATTAAAAAACTAAAACGATCTAAAAGTATGCTACTGCCACAGGAGTAAACAAACTCACCAGTGAAATATAAAAGAAATTCTAGAAGCAAATTCATGTATGCATGGAAACTAAGTAACAAAGCTGATACTGGCAGACCACTGGAAAACCATATAATTGTGTTGAAACAGCAATCATCTGAATAATCAAAGTAAAACTGGATTCCTACTACACTCTATATTAAAGATCAATTTCAAGGTAATTAAGCATTTAAAATTATAAAGCAAAATTGTCGAGAAAAATGATGTAGACTCAACTCTCCCCCATTCTTCCCTGGTAACTAAACTACAAACCCTGGAAACGATGCAAGAGACAATCTAAGGGGAACTCTGAAAGGTGGAAACAGGAAGGTAAAATAGTCAGAGATTCCAGGACTGGAGGAAGAACATAATGATAGAGGACTTTATCATTTCTCATTGAACAGAAGAAGGTGAGCCAGCCCTGAAGCCCAATCTAGCAACAAAAGGCAATGTGTTCTCATAATCATAATGGAATCAAACAGAAATCAAACAGGAAAATCTCTAAACACTTGGAAATTAACAGCATACTTCTAAATAATCTGTAAGTCAAAGAGACAGACTTGATAGAAGTAAAATAATATTTAGAACTGAATGAAAACAAATACATAACATATCAAAATATGTGGAATTCAGCAAAAACAATGCAGAGAGGAAATTTTATAGCACTATGTTCTTACATTACAAAATCAAGAAGTCTCAAACCAATAATTTTTTCCTCAAAAAACGTCTAAAAGAAAGAGCATAATAAACTCAAATCTAGAAATAGACAGGAAATAAAGATAAAAGTAAAAATCAGTGAAATTGAAAATAGGAAATTAATACAAAAGTTTACCCAAAAAAAGCTGGTTCTTTGAAAAAAATCCACAAAATGGATAAATTGCTATATAACAAGACTAACAAAAATCAGTGGGAGAAGAAACAAATCACAAATATCAAGAATGAAACAGTGGTACCTGTATCACTACAGATCTGGCAGTAATTAAAAGAATAATAAGAGAATACTGTAAACTTTATGCCCATAAATTTAACAACTTCGATGAAATGGAAAAATACCTGAAAAACCACAGACTACCAAAACTCAAGTAAAGTTAAATATCTGAATAGTAATATGGGCATTAAATAAATTCAATTTGCATTCATAATTAAAGTGTTCCCATCCAAAAATTCCCAAGGTCCAATTGATTTCACTGGTGAATTCTCCCAAATATTTTAAAGACAATCAACAATTACTCAGCAATTTAATAACATGATCAACTACTGATCCACACAACATCTTGGATAACTCAGGCTAGTTATGCCAACTGTAACAGTCGACCCCCAAAAGTTAAATATTGTATAATTCAATTTAAATAATAAAAATAAAAATATACAGAAATGAAGAAAAGATTAGTTGTTACCTGGGGTTAAGCATGGACAGAGATGAAGGAAAAGAGTATGGCTATAAAAGGGCAACACCAGGGATTCTCTGGCAGGAAGAACTATTCCATACCTTGATTACATCAATGTCAACATCCTAATTTTGATACTATAGTATAGTTTTGCAAGATGTTACTGTTAGGGGAAACTGGGTAAAGACTGTATAGGATCTCTCTGATTTATAGCTTACAAGTGTATGCGAATCTAAGGCTATCTCAAAGTAATAATATTAGTTTGAAGAAATTATAGAGATAATACAAGTAAAATTTAAATAATTTCTATAGATTAAAATAAAATGATTTTATCAATGTTAATTTCTTGATTTAGATAATTATATTGGGCTTATGAAAGATAATGTTTTTATGTTTGAATTGGTTGGTAAAGAAAAAAATAAACAAGAAAAATGCTAAAAAGCAAAAGTATAATATTTTGATCTTAAGAAAGGATTTTTAAATCAAATGACAGTAAGTGCTACCATTAAAAAAAGTATTGATTAGTTTACTACATTAAAATGAAAAACTTATTAAAAAATCATAAAGAAATGAAAATATAAGTAACCGTGTGCTACAAGATATCTGCATTAATAGAACTGATCCAAAAAAGGTCAATGATACATTTCAAGTATACTTCAAGGGCCAACAATCTAATGGAAAAAAACTGCAAAAGATATGAACTGTTACTTCACAGAAGCTAACATATGAAAAAGAAAATGTTCAATTTAATTAGTAATCAAGAAAAACAGAAATTAAGACCTAGTGAAGTAACATATTTTATTTATTTGCCTGGTAATATTGAATACAAAGAAAGATTTAGACTAGTAGGAGCTCTGTGTGTGGGTTTATAAATACATTCAACTGGCTTGAAAAAAATGACACTATTTTATAAAATCCCTATCCCCAATTCCACCACTAGGTTACTGTCCTACAGAAAATTTTTCACTAATGCACTTGGAGATATACAAAAATATTCTTAGCAGCATTGTTTATTTCCAAGACATTGGAAACAAACTGAACATTGTAACAATAAAACAAAAAAAGTAAATATTGTGAAATGAACAATAGCCACAAACAGCAACACCAAAGACTCTTCGAAACAAAACATCAAATCAAAAAAGCAAGTTGGAGACTATATACATATTTCATAATTGGCATTTTTAAAATTTATTTTAATTTATATATTATATTCAAAAACACATGATATATTTTAACTAAACAAACATTAGTTGAACATTTTTTTTTCATTCTGCTATATTATACAAACTCACATTTTTCATAAATCAACAGTTGAAATATAGCTAATGTAAGTATTTATAATGACCAAAGTTTTCAAAATGTTGTAAATCCTGAGCATTTTTTTCACTGCAATCTCAGTTTTGCATTTTCAAAATGATCCAGGGCTATACATGCATAATTCAAAAATAGGTAGCAGAGTTTAAAATCTGAGAATAATTAGTTTATCTTAATTTTATTCTGATTCACATTTGCTTCTCTTGATGTAAGCAGAATATATTTAGTGTAATCACATAAGTATTTCTATTTATTTCATTTTCTACTTAGCACAGAATTATAAACATGTTGGCTTAATCTTTATCTATTTAACATGGTATGATATTATAAATAAATATATTGGTTAATATATTTCATCAGAGATATTTAAATGAATTATTTCAACTGTTGAATATATTCAACATTTTCATATTAGTATTAAAATTCCCATTTGCATATGGTTATAAATTTTTTAGCAACTTCTATAATTTCAAACTCTGAAAAAATATAAAACTAAATTCTTTTTTAGAAACTCCATGTGTGATAAATAAAATTATTTAACAATTTGGTGTAATATTTACAAATCTGCAAAATAGCAACCAGATCCTTGGTGATGCCAGAGTCACTCTGCATTATTCAATGACACTTCAGGCAAAAAAAAATAATAATGGCTGCAAAAAATATTCAGGAATACTGTACTGAATGCAACTAAACTAACTATAACAAATGCAAAGTATCAGTATTTAAGTGGATTAGTTGAAGTGTGCCATTATCATGCCAGGATGGAATAACACAACACAATGGCATGTACCATTATATCAGAGTAGAGGAAACCTTTCTCTCCTCTTCACATTTGCATATGGTTACATTTAAATTATAATCTATTTTGTATAATAATTGGCAGGTGTTATAATGAAGCTATTAAATAACATTCCATTTTTTTCATTAAAGAAATCAAAATATAGAATAGCACTAAAGAAAACGAGAGCTGTGTAAAGGTTTTATGAGCATAGGAGCATCTTTAAATATGTAACAGGTGACATGCAAACATTGGAACACCAGAATTGGCCATCATAATTCTCTAATCTCCATATTTCTAACTGTATATAATCTGAAATAGGGAGACTATACTCAAAATCAGGGAAAACTACCGCTAAATTGTTCATGCCATTACATAACAAAATGGCTAAAATGGTTAAAAAGTAATGAATCTGGAAGTCTTTAGCAGACTTATTCAGTGTAACTTATGTCACACTCAAAAGAGAAAAATAGTATTAAAAATTAAAGATCTTTTATCTTCCCTTAGTAAATAATCTTTTCTACAGAAACAAACTTACTTGAGTCTAAATCCTGTTGTAAGCACCGTCTTAGATATCTTACATATATTATTTCATTGAATCCTAACAAAAACCCCTTGATAAATATGGTATTCTTTCCAGTTTATAGAGATGAAAACATAAAAACTAGGTAATCTGCCCATGTTTGTACAGATAACACTAGCTTTAAAACACATATTAGGCTTCAACATAATTCATACTCTAAAACAGTATTTTCCAAAGTGCATGATACAATTTGCTAATAGATGCTAAGCTAAAGGGAAAATTGATTACCATAGTTAACTTATACAAGGATAAGTTATAAAAGCACTCAATGAAGACAAAAAGGTATAATATTTTGTTCCCTAAACAAAATATTATATATAGTTTCTAAAGACCTAAAGGACTTAAAATAAATGCACAAAAATGAAAACTCAGCCATAGCTTGTGAAAACTCATTCATACCTCATGAGAAAGCTGTTAATAGCTATATCAGTAGTATAAACTAAGCTTTGAAAAGTCATTTGTATATAACATGGATTATTAATAAACACAAAATTAAATGACTAAAATTATGCATCATAAGTTACTAATGGCAATTGGAAGCTATTTTTTTTTCAAAACTTTAGCAAAAGATATTTTTCTTATAATAAGCTTTGAGTAAATGTTCCTAAACCAGCTGCTGCCTGGGCAAATAATCTAATAATTTTACCATAGGCTTTCAATTGCTGCTTTCAAAGTTTTTAAAATCTTATTTAAAATGAAGATGATGTGAACATTTCCAAAAATATGAAGTTTTTTTCTTTTAACATTTGACATTTGAATTAAGATATAAAGTATTTTAACATATTTGTTGTACATACTGAAATGTTTATGTATCCTTCCTTACATGTCCTTTCTTCTTATCCTTCTGGAAATGATCTATCTTTTTTTAATAACATTTTCATTGTAATGAAAGGCACATAACATAAAGCCAATTTTAGGGTGGAGTTCAGCGGTCTTAAATGCATTTATAATTTTCTGCAACCGCTATCCTCATCCATCTCCAGAATTCTTTTCATCTTGTAAAACTGAAACTCTATACTTATTAAACAATAACTCCTTATTCCCTCTCCCCTAGCCCTAACAAACATCATTCTACTTCTGTATTTATAATTTTCACTACTTGAAGCACCTCATATACATGGAATAACACAATATTTGTCTTTTTGTTATTGGCTTATTTCACTGTTGTGAATACGCTAGAAATTCCTTCCTTTAAAGGGTGAATAATATTCTATTGTATGCATATACCACAGTTTTCTTATTCCTTCAACTGTCAATGAACACAGAATTGTCTTCATATTTTAGCTATTGTGAATAGCACTGCTATGAACATGGTTGTACAACTATATTTTTAACATGCTGCTTTCAATTCTGTTGTGTAAATAGGCACAAGTTTACACTTGTAAACTATGTGAGATCATATGGGGATTCTATTTTTTTATTTTTTGAGGAACTGTCATACTGTTTTCCCACAGTGACTATATCATTTTACATTCTACCAATAGTGAACAACGATTCCAATTAACCTATGTTCTCACCAACTTTCTTTTTCTTTTTAATGGAAACCACCCTTATTAGTCTGTGGTGGTATCCTACTGCAGTTTTGATTTGTATTTCTTAATGATGTTAAGCATCCTTTCATGTACTTTACTATTTGTATATCTTCTATCTAGAAATGTGTATTAAAGACCTTTGCCGATTTTTGGATTGGACTTTTTGTTGTTGTTGAATTTTAAGAATTCTCTATGTATTCTGGATATTAATTCCTTGTCATATATTCTTATAGGCATTTTTCTCCCAATCTACTGGTTGCCTTTTTACTCTGATTATAGTGTTTTTTGATGCCCCAAATATTGAAATGTTTATAAAGTCCAATTTTTCCATTTTTTCTTTTGTTGCCTATGACTTTGGTGTCATATCTAAGAAATCATTGTTGAAATCAATTCCATGATGCTTTTGTCCTGTGTTTTCTTCTGAGAGTTTTATAGTTTTGTGTCTTATATTTGGGTCTGTGATTATTTTGAGTTAATTTTTGTATGTGGTATTAGGTAAGGATCCAACTTTATTATTTTTTATGTAGATACCCAGTATTCCCAGTACAATTTGCTGTAAAGAGTGTCCTTTCCCCACTGATTGGTCTTGGTACTATTGTCAAAATCATTTGATAATATATGCAAGGGTTTATTTCTGGGCCGTCTAGCCTATCCCATTGGTCTATATGTCTGTCTTTATGCCAGTAACATACTGCTTTGATTACTGTAGCTTTGTAGTAGTTTAGAAATTAGAAAGTATGAGTCTTCCAGGTATGTTCTCCTTTTGCAAGATTGTTTGAGCCAATCAGTGTCTCTGGAGACTACATAAAATAGGATGGGTTTGTATGTTTTTGTAAAAAAAAAGTCTTTAGGATTTTGATAGAAATTGTGAACACAGGATATGTTTACATTTAGTAATGTCTTCTTTAATTTCCTTCAGCAATATTTTATAGTTTTCATTGTACAAGTCTTTCATCTCTGACAAATTCCTAAGTACTTTATTCTTTTGACACTATTGTAAATAAAAATGCTTTGATAATTTTCTTTTCAGATTTTTTATTGTTAGTGTATAGAAATACAACTGATTTTGTGTTGGAATTTTGAGTCTAGAAATCAGATTCTCCCCGTTCCCCAGTTTGCTGGGGGGTTTTTTGACTGTTTGTTTTGTTTTTACTATTGTTTTTGCTCATTGTTTGTTTAAATTTATTGTTGTGGACTGTTTCTGGCCAAGGATAGCAACCTTAGCGTTTTCTCAGGTCTTTTCTGAGCCTGCATGTATCCCTGGGCTTGTGTGGTCACTTTGTGAATAACATAGACTTTAATGTTTGGCTCCTTAAAGTGGGAAATGAGAAAAAAGAAGGTGAGAAAAGGAGACTTGGCCCTTTAAGTCCCTGGAAATCACTTCAGCTAGAAAGGAAGGCAAGGGCGAATAATGGGGTAAGATAAAACAACAATGGCTGTTAACCTCTTTGTCTGCACCTCTATGATAAAAAGCAGTAGTTAGAGATAAGAGCACATATTCTTTATATTTTCAGGACAGGATGCTTTTTGCCCACCCAGGCTCCTGCAAGATACTCCTGGAATTTGTATGCAACCACCTGCCACAGAGCTAGGGTGGCTGAAGGTAGGTGCTTCTATACTAAGAGTTGAAATTGACCAAAATTGACTATAATTTACTGTCCAATCTTTCTTGTGGACATTGAAAGACTTCAACAGACTCTAGACTTTCCAAATCATTATATCAGACAGATTCTGTTAGTGCCATTGTTATCTAGACAAGGAAGCATCCCTGGTGCTTCCCGTTCTGCCATCTTTCCATAATCCTCCCTTCTGTGTTTTCTTAGTAGCATTTTTACAATATTTTAAAACATGGTTTCCAGCAGAAACCAAGAAGGAGTATTAGAGATATAAATATGTTTACAGATAGAAACAAAACAATCTAAATATTTTTTTCATTAGGGAAGAATTTTCTTTTAAAAGAGGATGCAGTTCATTTCAATCCAAAAGAGACTAAGAATTGGGAAAAAAAAAAAAAAAAAAAGGATGGAAGAAACAAGTTAGCAGTCCCTTATCTTTCTTAATTTCCTATTTTCTTAAAATATTTTTAATAATAGTGGTTTTTTTTTCATCTTTTCTGCACTGTTATTGAATATATAGGACAAAATACAAGGTCAGAGGTAGATTTTTAATATATTATAAATATTATAATCTAGCTCCAAATTTAACTCTACAAGGAGTCATTAAAGTAATAAATCTGGACTACAATGGATGCCATTTGATCTTTTTTTCCCTTCTACAATAAAAAAATTCTATGTATAAATGTTACCTTTTAAAACTATTCAAATCTATATGGATCTCTTCCATTTTGCTGTTCCTTAAAATAATATGTTGACACATTGACTTTCACACGTATAATCATCATTCTTAGTCTCAGTAAAGCAGTAACTTTTTTCTTTTAATTTTGACTTATGTGATTGCAAAAACCATACAATTAACTGTATAATGGCTCTTATTTCCTCTAGGATAAAATATATCTTACAGGTAAAGTGAAATTATGTTGTAATATTTAGTTATCTTTACAAAGACTAATCCATTGAATATTTTAGTAATCCACCTATTGGCTAAAAAACTTTCAGGAGAAAATGGCTCTAATGTTCACACAAATTATTTCCCTAATTCAAGAGAAAATAGGATAAACTATAAGAACTGACTTTAAAATATAATCAATGTTGTAAAAGATACAACTAAAATGTGATGTATAATGTTAGGGAAATATATATAAGAATTATCAAGGAATGTCAAGAAGCTAGATACCTAACTGGCTTCAGAAGTAAAGATACACAGTTGTCTAAGGAAGATTAGACCAGCTTATAGAGGCATGTTTTAGGAAAAGTTAACAGTCCATGAAACATAGGATGAACTATTGAAAGAGAGTCTACAAAGTTGTGAATGTAGGCCACAGAGATCATATTTAGAAGGGTGGGAGTAAGAATTAAAGGAAAATGGGGGAACTGCAATAAGAAGTTTGGGATCGTTTCAGGAGACCTTTCACAATCTCTGCTAGATCCCCTCCTAAATCCAACCAAAATAAATATTTAACCTAAATTTGTTTTGCAAATGAAATTTCAAGATAAGTGCCTTAGGCCCTTTCCAAAAGGATCTGAACCCATACCCCACTTCCGACCTGCTAAATACTATGGAAAAAAGACATCAATGGGGAGTTTGGGAGACATGGGGAAGAATAGGATTAAAGACAAGGCCAGAGTTTTGAACTGAATAAACTAGTAGAATGTAGATACTATTAGAAGGCATACCAAAGATGAAAAAATTAATCTGTTTGTGAAATATGATAGTTATTTGAGAATTAAGTCATGTTATTTTTCATCTCAAAATGTTAATTGTTGTAGATGACTCCAAATATTCTTATAAAGCTATAGTACAATAATATAAAAATTTGAAAGTCATCAGCAAAGAAGTAAAATTTGAAAATACATTATAGAAAAGTAATTTTAGGAAAACCAACAGTATTTTAATACATGAATTTTATGGAAAAATAAATTTCTTCTCAGTTACAAGAAGTTAAACATGTGTGTATATGTGTATGTGTGTGTGTGTAGGACAGAGATAAAGAAATCTGATACAATGTACTTAAAAATCTTAAATCTTCATATTTACTTGAACTCTCTAGCCCTGCAAAAATGGCCTGCTTCTCCCTTTTAGAGATGAGAACACCTCTCTTGACCAAGGGCAATTCAGAGTCCTCTGTCTTATGAGACAATACATGCCATTCTTACAATATATTCCCCACCCTCTTTCCTGGCCAACAGACCAAAATTCATTTAAGTAAAAATAAAACCTAGTCAGGTTAGTAATGGCTCTGTTAAAAGATGAAAAGAACTATTCCCAAAGTAACTGCAAGTATTAGCCAACATGTACCGATAGGTGCCACAAGAGTACACGCAGAATTGGATCCTGAGGTTGTTGAGATAAGAGAGATAGAACATAAAGTAGGACAAGGCAGAATTTATCAGTATGAGAGTGCTCTTTTATAACATACAATTTAACACCCTAGCAAGGAAACTGGTATTAATATGAAGTTAGGATGGCTCTTTGAAACTTAGGGGAAAGAGTGGTAACCAAAGTAAATGAACTAGAAAAGCCAATGTTACACACCATAACAAAAGAGAATCTAAATACTCAGAGAAGTGAGCCTGTAAGAGTGGATACACTACACAAGGCCAAAAATCCCGTGAGATAACCATGTCTATCAGATGACCAGAGAATACATCCATTAGGAAAGCAGTAAGGTGAGAGGAGCAGCAACATCACTGAGAAGCTCAGTTATGGTTCTCTATGATGATAGTAGGGTATGTTATTAGAGAACTACACTCCCTGAAATCAATTTAGCTTAGACTCATAAGAAAGCAGAGGCCAGCCAGAGCACCTAAATGCCAAAGGCAATGTGGGCTCAATTATGGAAAAGAACAGCAAGGCAGTAATGGCTATCAGTATATCCTGAACATAGAATGCTAAGAAGATAGTCAATAGAACATAGAATCTTTAGAGAACTGAAAGATGGGAAGCCAACAATGGTTATGTTCAATCTGTACTACTAGAAGAAACAGAATGGATGATCAGGATACTTAGAGCAGACACCTTGTAAAAAGTCTCTATCTCTTGCCTAGTTTCCAGACCTTAGCCAGTTTTCACACACTGAACCTACTGACTGTAGAAGTTTGGTTCCTTTGAAAAAGGATCCTTCTACATCGTAGCAAGTATATATAATAATTATTCTATTCCTTTCCCAAAGACTCAGGTAACAATATACTGGAGAAAAAGGAAGACCCAGACATTTTCAAACTGTTGACACAGGGTCTAGCATGGCATTGATATTCAGGGACTCACAGTTCTATAACTCCCAGTTTCTACCCTTCACCACCTTAGAGTTGAGGATGAGGCATATAGGAACTAAGTAATAAATATAACTTGCCCAGATCTGGCTCACAGTAAGATGGAATCCATGAATCCATCTGATGGTCATTTCACAGATTCCAAACAAGTCGAAAGGACATATTTGGTATTTGGCAGAACTCTCACATTAATTCTTGACCTGAGGGATACATGTTACTATGGTGGGAAATGCCAAGTAGGAGACTTGAAAATTGCTCCTTTCCCTGTCAGGTTAATAAAGCTACTATTGCATATTGGGGTGTGGTGGAAAATGGCACAGATTTATGCAAAGGATGTAGATGTAGAAGTTCTCATCATATTTCCATATAATTCTCTAGTCTAGTTTCTAAAATAAACAAAGATCCTGGAGGATGACAGAAAACTACTACAAACTCAACCAAGTAACAGCCCAAATTGAAACTGTTCTATCTGATATGGTATATCTGCAACAGCAGGTTAACATGTACTTAGGCACATCATGTGTTGTCATTGATCTGGCAAATGTATCTTCTCATAAAGTGAAATCAGAAGCAATGTGCATTCAGTTGGGCAGACACCAGTCCATGTTTATCTTCTTGCCAAGGTTAACATTCTACTCTAGTCATAAAAGAGTCTGAAGGGAACTGTGCTGTCTAGAAATATTATGGAACATCACTAATTATTATATTATGTTAATCAGAATGAATAAACAAGACATTTACTAATAATAATCTTTGGATTTTATGATTATATGCAAAAAGAGCCAGTTGGTGCAAACAGGACAGTAGTTCATGTCTCATATGTTTTGACTATCTACAGATGTGCTCATGAGAAGACACAGTTTTAGAATGCCAGGAGAATTTAAGGTCCTAACAACTTGTAATAGGAGCCCACTGCTGCCTCCAGGGCAATTCATTCCGGCTTTATATCTACTGAGTGTGTACCACCACTTGGTATACACTCAAGTGGTATACACCCTACTGGCGTGTATACTATCATTCAAGAAAATTCATATAACCATCATATATACTGATTAAGACCTAGAACATTCAAAACAAGTGAACAACTTATTTAGATATCCAAAACAACCAATGAAGACCCTTAGCTATTTTTGTATTTCATTATGAAAGGGTCCGGAACAAGTAGAGCAAGAAAATAAGTCAAGAAGGGTCAGCAAGATGCTAAATATGCTGCTATCTTAGCATCATGTTGGGGGATATATTTCTATAACAATAGGAATAATATAAGCAACATTAATAATATCTTTTTATTTACATAATGCTTTTACAATGTATAAAGTGCTTGTACATATATTAACCAATATATCAGCTTACTTTTATAAAAGGAGGTTGCCAGATCCAATACAAGAGAGATAGGAGTGAAATCTTACTGTCCTAACATTTTTCAAGAATTCAATCAGAAAATAATGGGATACAACATGTAAAGATCTGGAACATATGGGCTGTGCCATATGTGGTATCTTTACTGAAGCAGATAAAAATACCCTCTACTACTTGTTATGAGGCTACTGAGTTGGTGAATGTTTTATTCTCTACTCCCATCTGTGAAGGTAGTTAAACCAAGTTGCCTTTACCTGACAAAGACAGCAGAAAACTGTACTCCTTTGCCTCAGAGCCATATAAGCTCTTCTCTGTTAAAACTAAAGTAATCCTGATCCTCCTCATATTTCACTATATTGCTAAAATCACCCTAAATGGATCTGATGAGCAGGAAGTAGCAAGTACCCTAGATATCTTAGCAAGACGCTTGTGCCAGAGAAGAAATAAACACCAAAGAAATTCTGAAGCCTGGAACCTGGTAAGATAATGCTTCTAAATAAAAGGCAAAGTTACTGTATCTTTTGTCCATGTTGAATAAAGAACATAGTATAAATGATGTTTAGACCCCCAAAAATTTACATGTCCAAGATATCAGACAATTCCTCTCCTTGAGCTTTATGGCCCAGCAGATATTGTAATTGTTCTTCTCTGGATATCTGAACTAACAGTGGGAACTATGGTCACTCAACTACAAAATTTAAATACAATGGGAATAACTGGATTCCATGTGGCAGGGGCCAAGTGGCAGCACTCAACCATTAAAGGCAAGCTGAGCAGAGCTACTATAATGGACAGGGGAGGCAAGCCAGCAATCAGAATAGTCTAACTCATGTAGAACTTTGCCATTGGTTAATTAATCATGGTGTTCCTAGAAGTGAAATTGATAGGAAGCCTACTGCATTCCTATTTAATAAATATAAGCAGAAAACTTCTAAGTCAAATGGACAAAAGACTAATCTGAATTGTAAAAACAGAGAATCAAGGCTCCTCAATCAACTTCCAGACTTGAGCCAGTTTATGGACCCAGAACCCCTTCAATGAAGGGGAGGCCAGGTCCCCTTGAGGAAGGACCCCATTATACTACTGACATTTTATGCTGTTAATCTTTCTCCCATACTTCCCCAATGAGACCTCCAGCCTTTTGCAGTGTAATTGTGCATTCGGGAAAGGGAAATGATCAGACATTTCAAGGACTACTAGACACTGGCTCTGAACTGATGTTGATTCCAGGAAACCCAAAACGTCATTGTGTTCCTCCTGTTAAAGTAGGGGGCTTATGAAGGTCAGATAATTTCATAGAGTCTTAGGCTGGGTGCGGCGGCTCATGCCTATAGTCCCAGCATTTGGGGAGGCCAAGGTAGGTGGATCACCTGAGGTCAGGAGTTTGAGATCAGCCTGGCCAACATGGCAAAACTCTGTCTCTACTAACATTACAAAAATTTAAAAGGTGTGGTGGTACATGACTGCAGTCCCAGCTACTCAGGAGGCTGAGGCAGGAGAATCTCTTGAACCAAAGAGGCAGAGGTTGCAGTGAGTGAGTGAGTGTCACTGCACTGCAGCCTAGATGACAAAATAAGACTTCATCTAAAAAAAAAGAAAGAAAGAAAAAGAATAGAGTTTTAGCTCAGGTCTTCCAGTGGGTCCAGTGGGTCTCCAAACTCATCCTGTGGTTATTTTTCCAGTGCCAGAATGCATAATTGGCATAGACATACTTAGCAGATGGCAGTACCATACTCCCATACTGGCTCCCTGAATGGCAGGGTGAGGGTGATTATAGTGGGAAAGGTCAAAAGGAAGTCATTAGAGCTGCCTTAGAAAAATAGTAAATCAAAAATAATATCATATCCCCAGAGAAATTACAGAGATCAGTGCCACCATCAAGGACTCAAAAGACACAGGGGTGGTGACTCCCACCGCATTCCTCCTGTTCAACTCTTCCATAAGGCCTATGCAGAAGACAGATGGATCTTGGAGAATAACAGTGGATTATTGCAAGCTTAACCAAATGATGACTCCATTTGCAGCTTCTGTACCAGATGTAGTTTCATTGCTTGAGAAAATTAGCACATCTCCTGGTATCTGGTATGCAGTCACTGACTTAGCAAATGCCTTTTTCTCCATTTCTGTCCATAAGGTCCACCAGAAGCAATTTGCCTTCAGCTGGCAAGGCCAGCAATATACCATTACTGTCCTACCTCAGGGAGATAGCAACTCTCTGGCTTTGTGTCATAATCTTATTCGGAGAGTTCTTGATCGCTTTTCACTTCCACAAGATATCACACTAGCCCGCTACATTGATGACATTATGCTGATTGAATCCAGTAAGCAAGAAGTAGCAAACACACTGGAATTATTGGTGAGACATCTGCATGACAGAGGATGAAAAATAAATCCAACTAAAATTCAGGGATCTTCTACCCCAGTAAAATTTCTAGGGGTCCAGTGGTGTGGGGACTGCTGAGATATTCCTTCTAAGGAGAAGAATAAGCTGCTGAGTTTGGCCCCTCCTACAACCAAGAAAGAGGTACAATGCCTAGTGGACCTATTTGGATTTTGCAGGCACTACATTCCTCATTTGGGTATGTTATTCTGGCCCATTTATTGAGTGACCCAAAAGGCTGCCAGTTTTAAGTGCAGTCCAGAACAGGACAAGACTCTGCAACAGGTACAGGCTGCTGTGCAAGATGCTCTACCACTTGGGCCATATAACCCAGCAGATCCAATGGTGCCCCCATAGGTGAATCACAGCAGGGGCCTCTAGGATCATGGAGCAAGGCCCTGCCATCTTCTGCAGATAGCTAATCTCCTTTTGAGAGACAGCTCTTGGCCTGTTGCTGGGTTTGGTGGAAACTGAACGCTTGACTATGGGTCATCAAATCACCATGTGACCTGAACTTCCTATCATGAACTGAGTGCTTTCTGATTCATCTAGCCATAAAGTGGGAGTCATGCAAAGCAGCATTCCATCATCATATGAAAGTGGTATATGCGTGATTGTGCTCAAGCAGGTCCCAAAGGCAGAAGTAAGTTACATGAGGAAGTGGCTCAGATGTCTATGGTCTCTACTCCTGCCACCTGTCTTCTGCCTCCCAGCCTGCACTGATGGCCTCATGGGGAGTTCTCTATGATCAGGTTGACAGAGGAAAAGAAGATTAGGGCCTAGTTCACAGATGGTTCTGCACAATATGCAGGTACCACCCAAAAGTTGACAGCTGCAGCACTACTGCCCCTTTCTAGGACATCCCTGAAAGACAGTGATGAAGGGAAATCTTCCCAGTGAGCAGAACATAGAGCAGTGCACCTGGTTGTGCACTTCGCATGGAAAGAGAAATGGCAAGATGTGTGATTATATACTGATTTATGTCTGTAGCCAATGGTTTGGCTGAAAGGTCAGGGACTTGGAAGAAGCATGATTGGAAAACTGGTGACAAAGAAACTTGGGAAAGAGGTATATGGATGGACCTCTTGGAGTGGTCAAAAACTGTGAAGATATTTGTATCCCATGTGAGTGCTCTCCAACAGATGACCTCAGCTGAGGAGGATTTTAATAATCCAGTGGATAGGATGACACGTTTTTGTGGACACCACTCAGCCTCTTTTGCCAGCCACCCGTCATCGCCCATTGAGCCTATGAACAAAGTGACCATGGTGGCAGCAGTGAAGGTTACACATGGGCCTAGGAACATAGACTTCCACTCACCATGGATGACCTGGCTATGGCTACTGCTGAGTGCCCAATTGCCCAGCAGCAGAGACCAACACTTAGCTTTCAATATGGCACCATTCCTTGGGGTAATTAGCCAGCTACCTGGTGGCAGATTGATTATATTGGACCTCTTCCATCATGGAAAGGGCAGAGGTTTGTCCTCACTATAATAGACACTTACTCTGGGATATGGGCTTGCCTATCCTAAACACAATGCTTTTGCCAAGACTATCATCTGTGGACTTGCGGAATGTCTTATCCACCATCATGGTATTCCACATAGCACCGCCTCACTTTAGAACTAAAGAAGTGCAGCAGGGGGCTTCAGGCTCATGAAATCCACTGGTCTTACCATGTTCCCCATCATCCTGAAGCAGCTGGATTGATAAAACCATGGAATGGCCTTTTGAAGCCACAATTACAATGCCAACTAGGTGATACTTTGCTGGGCTGAGGCAAAGTTATACAGAAAGCCATATATGCTCTGAATCAGCATGCAACATATGGTACTGTTTCTCCCATAGTCAGGATTCATAGATCCAGGAATCAAGGGATGGAAGAGGCACCATTCATCATCACCCCTAGTGATCCACTAGCAAAATTTTTGCTTCCTATTCTCACAACATTATATTCTGCTGGCCTAGAGATCTTAGTTCTGGAGGGAAGAATGATGCCACCAGGAGACACAACAATGATTCCATTAAACTGGAAGTTAAGATTGCCACCTGGACACTTTGGGCTCCTCCTACCTTTAAGTCAACAGGCTAAGAATGGAGTTACAGCGTTGGCTGGGGTAAATGACCCGGATTATCAAGATGAAATCAGTCTACTGCTCCACAGTGGAGGTAACGAAGAGTTATACACAGAATACAGGAGATCTGTTAGGGTGCTTCTTAGTATTACCATGCCCTGTGATTAAGGTCATTGGGAAATATAACAGCCCAATCTGGGCAGGACTGCATATGGCCCAGACCCTTCAGGAATGAAGGTTTGGGTCACTTCACAAGGAAAAAATCCACAACCTGCTCAGGTACTTGCTGAAGGCAAAGGGAATACAGAATAGGTAGTAGAAGAAGGTGGTCATCAATACCAGCTATGACCACATGACCAGCTGCAGAAAGAGGATTACAATTATCATGAGTATTTCCTTCTTCTTTTGTTAAAACCATGGTTGTCCATGAATACACTTGTACTAAAACAAAATCTTCATTTTATTTTCTTTTTCTCTTATCACGTGATATGAGATTTATTGACTTCACATCAGCATTTAAGTATTGTTAACTTTACATAATAGTATTTGAGTTGGGGACTGATGTACTTCTGGCTGTATGAAGGATAGTTGTATTATGTTAGGCATAAGTATGACCTTATTATTGTCTTTATTTGAAGATTAGTCTGATCTCAGGAGATGTGTATGGGTTGAAGTTGACAAAGGGTGGACGTATGATGGTTAATACTGTCAACTTGATTGGATTGAAGGATGCAAAGTATTGATCATGGGTGTAGCTGTGAGGGTGTTGCCAAAGCAGATTAACATTTGAGTTAATGGGCTGGAAAGACAGACCCACCCAAATCTGGGCAGGCACCATCTAATCAGCTCCTGATTGTATAGGAGAAGGGGGTGCATATGGTAATATCAGATTGGCCTAACCTCCCAGTCTACATCTTTCTCTCATGCTGTATGCCTCCTGCTCTCAAATATCAGACTCTAAGTTCTTCAGTTTTAGGACTTGGACTGGCTCTCCTTGCTCCTCAGTTTGCAGATGGCCTATTATGGGACTTCATGATCTTGTAAGTTAATACTTAATAAATTCCCCATATATACATTTATATATATTTATATACATATCATATAAGATATATTATATCTTAGTTCTGTCTCTGTAGAGAACATATGTGTGTGTGTGTGTGTGTGTGTGTATTAGTTCTCTCCCTCTAGAGAACTAATATCTATATATCCTTCTATCCCTGACTAATACAGTGCTCATCAGGGTAATTAATAGCTTTCCGATTTTGACAAGTTCAAAGAACTCTAAGCCATCATAAGGTATGTCAAGTCAAGTGACAACTCTTCCATTCCTTTTTAATTTCTCTCTCCTTGCGCCCTCAACCTTGCCAGTTAGCAAACTAGGGAAAAAGTATGAGGAAAAGAAATATGAACAGCCTCACAACACCACCATCACAACCCCTTCCACACTGCAACTGTCTAGCCCAAAGAAGGTTTCAGCTGAGGGTTAGGTAAAAATTTAACTTCATGTTAAATGTGGAGCTTTTGTGTTACATAAAGCTGGACATATTTAATTACTGATTTGAGACTGTGTTTTGCAACCAGAGTAAACACACACTTAACTAATAATTTCATGAACACTTAAATGAATTATCACGCTATGGTAAGGGCTGAATTACCTTCACTAAGCAGCTTTAAGGGTCAGTAGGTCACATAAATAAAGTTGTTATTATGATTATACCTCAATGTTCTAGTTGTTCAAAATGCTAGTTTACCAGTAAATTGCATTGCATATGGTATTTTTTACTTCCCAACAAAATAACAAGAATCAGACCAACAGCAATTATTGCTATCCTCTAAGACATTAAAACAATGCCTTTAAAGTTCTGGTGAAAAATTAATTTAAAACTAGAACTCTATGTCCAGCAAAATATCAACTCAGTGTAAGGCAGAACAAGAATATTTCAAATGTATGAGCTTAGATTATTTATTTCCATTGGCCTTTTCTGAAAATTACTCAAGGGGATACTCTAGGAAAATAGAAAGAGCAATCCATAAGAAAAATAGGAAAATACATAACAGGGGCAGTTGAGTATAAGCCCAGGAAGTAGAAAAGAGTGACTGTATTTAAAAGAGAAATCTTTTAAATACAGCCCTGTGCACTTCAGGTATTCTCCTTTCTCTCCTATAGTTCTAGTTAGATTTGCAATGTCTGCAATCAATCACATTTACTTAAACATAATCCATTTAAAGGCTGTTTATGGGATTAAATTTTAGTATTAATTTACAGACAAAGCACAGAAAATGGAATTAAGACTACAGAACAAGTGTAAATGTTATCAATTATGACAACATGCATAATAATATAACTCAAATCAAATCAGTAAAGTGCTCTTAATGCCTCTCTGTTACAGCAAAGAATCAATAGGTACCATGTAAAGTGAATGATTAAATAAACAGAAACAGAACTCAGTCATTTGTTATAATAACAAGTAAATTAAGAGAAATATTAGTAAAAATGATTACTCAGTAAGAGTGAGAAAGATTCACTTTATTTTACACTTCAGCCCTTTAATATGACTTTTTAATATGACCTATGTCATATTAAAATGTATGTTGTAGATATTACATTAAATATCTGAATGCAACACCATAAAATAATATACTATGCATAAATATGAAATGTACTTTTCCTATATTTTAGTAGCTTTTTGTCACATAAAAAGTCAACCTTGCATTATTAATCTAAGCTCTCACAAGCCATAAGCACTGAGTAAATGAATCAACAAATTGCTTTAAGCATGACTTACTACTTACTACCTGAAAGAGAATACTTACACCATTAGAGAATGAAAACGTTTCTGATGACAATCACCACCATCATTCCAAAAATCCTTCAATCTGATGTGAGTCTACCTCACATACCATAATCTATAAATTAATTATGGTGATAGAAAACAAGAAAACACTAATCTGGTAAAGCACAAGACAAGATTATAATGAAAAGCTTATTATAACCAAAAAGTGATTAGTTTTTATTTTATTCAAATATTTTATAAAATACCAGAATCCACGCATATCTTAGAGAGAAAAAAATATTACTGGCATTACCTAAGTAAATGCTATTATTTGAATTCATACAAATCTATTCTTCTTCTAGAATTATTGCTACTAAGAAGCAATTATAATTGTAAGTATTTTTATTTTAAAATAAGTGCCAGATATTTTAAAACTGTAAGGTACCAACTGCCTTTCGAGAAAATGCATTACCTGAGCTAGACTTTTATGTAATTTTCATAACAATAAACTAAACTCTCCACAGGTTTTATGTAATTTTCTTCATTTCTGATCTCTTTGGCCAACCACTTTTAATACCATTTTCTTTAGTTGCTGTGAAGATTTAAACTACCAGTCTGATTACAAAGTGAAGGTACACAAGATATAAGGAGATTGTTAAGTGGAGCATAATGCTATTTCATTCTACCTTTAAAGAAGACTAAGTAAAGTCTGACGTTACATTTTGAGGAAAGAAATAGCAAGATAGGACCTGGGAGTGATTTCTTTTAGAGGCAATTTCAAGCAGAAAAGTTAGGAGGTGAGCAGACATGATTGTGATTACATTGGGATAGAAGGTAGAGTGATCCATTGAGCTATCTCTGCTACTAATAAACGTGTCCCTGAATTAACTATTTACTAGAAACATTTGGGTACCTCCACTGTCCACATATAAACCAAGCAGTCTAGAATATACAACCTCTAAATTCCCTTTCAGGTAAAATAATGATGACACCATGTGAGTGTATGGATCTAAAAATCTGAGAGTTAAGTATGACTTAATGAAAAATAAAAATAAATATCATACCTTTGTATTGCCTTTCATCTTTGTTTTACATTTGTTTTGTTCCCTGGCTTCACGAAGACTTTTCTGAGTAGGCCTTTCTGGTGTATTTACTTTTTCACAACTATGATCAACTACAAGATAATATAATTTATTCTTAATATTTGCATTGTTTATCTGCATAAAATGATTACAACCAAAAATAGAAAACCAAGATCTTAATGATGCATGTATCTTTAAAAATTCATTAAATTAATGATTCCCAAACCATACCAAATTCTTTAGGTGGGTTCTCAAAATTCAGTTCCCAGAAATGCAGAATGGCATTACTACAAGGTTAATTAAATGCATGATGAGCCAGTTAGAGAGCACAATTATGATATATTCAAAGTCCTGTTATCATAAGGTTTTGTGTATTTACAAACAGAGTTAAAGATGGCAAAGGAGAGAATGATAAGAAATGACAACATTTCCCAAGTCAAACTAGATAATAAATATGAAACTTTTATTATAAAAAAAGAGAATGTATTAATAAAATATTATTGTCTATGCCTCCCTATGTAAAGGATGAAAAGGAAAAACACAGGGTAATATTTAAAATGGTCGTAACACTGGTCTCCTACTTCTTGTGGACATAGAGAGCAGTCTTAATGGAATCATCTAAGATTGGGGAAGTGACAGAAAAATTCTATTTCTCTTTCACATTTTTCTACATATAATACATATATATATATAAGTACACATATTTTCACTTGTATTTCTAAACAGGAAGTTAATTTCAAAAAACTAAGAAGGTTATAATTACCAACATAAATAAAAGAAACAACTCAATGTTACAAATTATGACACTAGATTTATAATAGAGGAAAGATGATGAACAAAGAAATGTCTGGATGATTTCAATGTCAAGACTCTCTTAAGAAATCCTGAGATTATAAAGGGAGGAAAGAAAATGGCTGGCATTTATTTTCTTTTCTGACCAATTTTTTTCTTTAAAATACCAGTTCTAGACAAAGGAGAAAATCCTCAAAGTAACTCCCACAATAACGTTAAAAAAAAAAGCTCCATAACCCCGTGTTACATTAAAGTACGTGAGAGACCTGGGTATTCAAACTGCCTATCCTATCAGAAGGTGCTATGAGGTAGAGTCCCACAGCATCTAGGACGCTGAAGACTAGAGAAAAGGCAACTATTACAGCTTGCTGAGATTAAAGGAAAATATTTACTTCTGGTTCTCTTTTATTATATTTTTCCCTTCAAGTACCAGGGGTGTCAACCTGATAATAATTAAAAACAATGGTTAACATTCATGCCTCATTGATATTTTACTACATAATGTCCACTATTCTAAACAACTTATATGTACAATTTTATGCAATTGTCAATAATCTTGTGAAGGTCATACTACTTTTTGTTCCCAATGTATATGCGAAGGGGGTGCATATAGTAATATGAGAGGAAAGAAAAGGGAAATCAATAGGGAGCGAAACTCAAGACTCCAACAGATAATTCCAGGAATATAAGCAGATCTCATGTAGCATATTGCTAAAGGCCACTTTTATAAAAGAAATAAAATTAAAAACCAAGCAAACAAACAAATGTGGTAAGAATAACAAAAATAAGAAGTCCAAATGGGCTTGGTTTATGTGTATGCATTGTTGCTCTACAAACAAAATAAAAAATATACACTTTAATAAATTTTTTGAAAAAGATTCAACATCTAAAACCAAAACTTGAGAATAAACGTTGCAGAATGTATAGGGTACTGGCAGAAAAATAAAGTTTTTCAATTATTTCCTCAATGTAGCAAGAATAAATATGATTTCCCTCTCTAGCAAATAAGTATCACTTTTACTTACACAAAAATTTACAGAACAAATGAAAGGCTCAGACATTTAAGTCTATATAATGCTCAGGATTAAGTGCATGTAATTCTCAAATTTCATACAGCACTTCTCAATTTGACTAACATCCCAGCAAAGTCTTGGTCTCTATCACAGCATTCTCATGGCTGTCATCTAGCGTTTATTAACGACAAAGGTTATGGTACCAACTGGTACTGTGAAGTTTTACAATTTTACTTAGGTAAAGTCAACATTTTAAGGCATGCATAACTTCTTGAGATAAAACAAACAACAAATAAACAAACACACCTTTATTTATAGAAATTCTATTTATTGTACCTCCCAGTGCTAAATTTTCCCCATTCAATTGCCCTTTCATGTGTGTACACATTCAATCAATGTTAACATGTTCAGGCTCATGGATAAATATCAGAAAGACATAAATACCATAATTTAACAATTATTTATTAAGCACTTACCCTAACTTCCTTACAGACCAAACAAAACTGAAAAGAGAATTTTTTAACTGAAAAAATTTTGAAGAAATTGTCTACAATTTACCCCAGAGAAATAAACAAAATATCTAAGAGGTTAGGACACATGTAAACTAAAATAAGAAGATCAGGTAGAGCTATCTAATTATAATCAGAAAAAGATAATAGTGTTAAATGAAAAGACACTATATTTGAAAAAATAGTCTCTCTTTATTAATTAGACCACATAGTCTATATAATTACATGAATTTGGTATCTCATAATGCAACTCTGAGCAGCAAAAAAAAAATGAACTTAAAAATCAGCAATTAATTAAACTAATAATGAGTACTTGCTCTACTGTTAAATTTAAAGTACTAATTTAAGAGTTGCTTTGCTTAACAATATATGACATTTATTTCTTCTCTAAAGCTCTGAAGTTAGCTTTCACAATTTTTCACTTCACCAAGCATTTCCAATTTCTAGAAGGTAATCCTGAATTAATAATTTCCTATACATTATAAGATATACTAAAATGCAATTATATGTATCATTATGATCTGGTTTAAAAATAGGCATTATTGCACTGAAACTACAACCTTATAGCAAACCAAAGTAATATAAATAACTAATACAAGTATGACAATCAAAACCAGTAGATTTCATAAGCTTTTTGAAATTAAGTAATTTGCAAAAAATACTTTTATCTCATATGTAATATAAAAAGTGCTTTCTTTATAATGTCATGTAAATATTCTATACATATGACCCTTGACAAAAATAAAGAAAAACATAATCTGTAATTGTCAGTTTAAATACCTATTCAATAATAATTCATTATTTCATAGTTTCTCCCAGAAATTTTTCTACTATTTGACCTACCATACAGAATAAATGTAAAACTGAAAACTCTTTTCAGGTGAGAAGATGAGGTAATAAAGTATTAATATCATCTTTGTATGACAGCAATTATGGGGTGATTGTTTAAAATATATTTTATCATGGTCTGAATTTTCTATAATAAACATCACTTTGGTAGTCAAAAAAGTCAAACAACAATTAATATATCTTGTTTCCAAAGTTCAGAGTGAATGACAATCAATTTGATATTTTCTAATTTCTAAGTAAATAATGCTTAATTTAAAGAGTCTCTATTGACATGCCAACCTGTGCTCCAAATAAACGGATGGATGGGTAGATGAATGGATAAATGGAGGGGGGCAAATATTTTTGAAACTAAACTTAAATAGGTAAAGAGGGAGGAAGTAATATGAAAATATGAAGAATGATAGGAATTATGAGGAACAACAACTTAACAAATAAATTGTCTTTTTAAATTGTAGTCCCTGACTAAGTAGGATACCAAGTTTAAACAACTGGAGACGTGAAAGAGTCTGAGAACCCACAGACATGCTGAGATCAGAAGCTTAGGGAAAAGTACTTCAAGTTCCATATCTAAAATGAGAGTGCATGTTTACAAAGTGCATAAAATTATTCAGTATAGCATCTAAATAATTTTAATTAGTAGTGATACATAACTAAAAGAAACAATTTCCTTATGTTGGGTCAGAATTTCCTTTGACTAAAAGCCATTACAAAATATCACAGATCAAAATACAATTACAAGTTTAATCTCCAAAGTAACTTGTAAATGTCAGTCAAGAAAAACATGCAATATGTTCTTGTATGAATTAGACTAAACACCAGGAGATAATTTCATAAAGAAGTTATCTGTGAAGCATCAGTTTAATTGATATGTCAAGGATAAATATATAAAACTTAAACCATTAGAATAGAATGGAATCATTAGAAATTAATTGGTGCGAACATCAACTCAATTCACAAAGTCCCTCAACCTTTAAGCTTTCTTACGTATATTCTTTTTCAGAATATTTAGTCATTTTTCGAGCTACAGTTCCTGAAATGATAATTTTTTACCATCCTTTAATATTTACAGCTGATTATATTCTTAAGTTATCTTAATATGAAAACATTTTTTGATGTTGACAGAAATGTACATTTTTTGTAAGAAATACAATAAAGAAAAAAGGTAGAAAGCAGTCACATAACACAGAGAAAATTATGTTAACATCCTGATGTGCACCCTCTAATATTTTTTCTTTGCTTCTATTCAACAGGCATACACTTGTACCAAATAAATGTTTTTACTTCTTAATATTATAACAAAAGTATTTCTTATGCATTAGTTTCAGAAACTTTTTATTATTGTATGATCAACTATAAACATTCACTGGTGGTTAAAAAGTGAGATTGCTTGCATTGTTGTGTTACTATTAATATGACTACAATAAACGTCCTTATGCATAGTCCCTTATGAATCACTGTGCATAACTGATATTATTTAAACATAAAATATTAGAAAAGTAGGAAGGAGGGAGGAATGAATAGGCAGAGCGCAAAAGATTTTTGGGGTAGTGATACTATTCTGTATGCTATTACAAAGTTGGACACATGTCATAAATTTGTTGAATTCCATAGAATCTACAATGTCAAAAGTGAACCCTAATGTAAACTACAGATGTCAAGTGACAATAATGCCATAGACACTCATCAGTTTGTGTGTGTGTGCATGTGTGTGTGTATGTGTGTGTGTGTGTGTGTTTTAAGTTCTGGGGTACATGTGCAGAATATGCAAGTTTATTACATAGGTATACACATGCCTTCGTGGTTGGCTGCATCCATCACCCTGCCATCTACATTACGTATTTCTCCTAATGCTATTACTCCCCAAGCCCCCCACCGCCTGACAGTCCCCAATGTGTGATGTTCCCCTCCTTGTGTCCATGTGTTCTCATTGCTCAATTCCCACTTAAGAGTGAGAACATGTGGTGCTGGTTTTCTGTTCTTGTGTCAGTTTGCTGAGAATGATGGTTTCCAGCTTCATCCATGTCCCTGCAAAGGACATGACCTCATCCTTTTTTATGGCTGCATAGTATTCCATGGTGTAGATGTGCCACATTTTCTTTATCTACTCTATCATTGATGGGAATTTGGGTTGGTTCCAAGTCTTTGCTATTGTGAACAGTGCTGCAATAAACATATGTGTGCATGTGTCTTTATAATAGAACAACTTCTCATTCTTTGGGTATATACCCAGTAATGGGATTGCTGGGTCAAATGGTATTTCTAGTTCTAGATCCTTGAGGGATTTCCACACTGTCTTCCACAATGTTGGAACTAATTTACACTCCCACCAACAGTGTAAAAGCATTCCTATTTCTCCATATCCTCTCCAGCATCTGTTGTCTCCTGACTTTTTAATGATCACTATTCTAACTGGCATGAGATGGTATCTCAATGTGGTTTTAATTTGCATGTCTCTAGTGACCAGTGATGATGAGCTTTTTTTCATGTGTTTGCTGGCTGCATAAATGTCTTCTTTTGGAAAGTGTCTGTTCATATCCTTTGCCCATTTTTTGATGGAGTTGTTTGTTTGTTTTCTGTAAATTTGTTTAAGTTCTTTGTAGATTCTGGATATTATTCCTTTGTCAGATGGGTAGACTGCAAAAATGTTCTCTCATGCTGTAGGTTGTCTGTTCACTCTGATGATAGTTTCTTTTGCTGTGCAGAAGCTCATTAGTCTAATTAGATCCCATTTGTCTATTGTGTCTTTTGTTGCCCTTGCTTTTGGTGTTTTAGTCATGAAGTCTTTGCCCATGCCTATGTCCTGAATGGTATTTCCTAGGTTTTCTTCTAGGGTTTTTATGGTGTTAGGTCTTATGTTTAAATCTTTAATCCATCTTGAGTTAATTTTTGTATAAGGTGTTAAGGAAGGGATCCATTTTCAGCTTTCTGCCTATGGCTAGCCAGTTTTTCCAACACCATTTATTAAATAGGAAATCCTTTCTCCATTGCTTGTTTTTGCCAGGTTTGTCAAAGATCAGATGGCTGTAGGTGTGCGGCATTATTTCTGAGGCCTCTGATCTGTTCCATTGATCTATATATCTGTTTTGGTCCCAGTACCATGCTGTTTTGCTTATTGTAACCAAGTAGTATAGTTTGAAGTCAGGTAGCGTGATGCCTCCAGCTTTGTTTTGTTTGTTTGCTTGCTTGCCTGCTTAGAATTACCTTGGCTATGCAGGCTTTTTTTATTCCATATGAAATTTAAGATGGTTTTTTTCAGTCTGTGAAGAAAGCCAATGGTAGCTTGATGGGGATAGCACTGAATCTACAGATTACTTTGGGCAGTATGGCCATTTTCACAATATTGATTCTTCCTATCCATGAGCACGGAATGTTTCTCCATCTGTTTGTGTCCTCTCTTATTTCCTTGAGCAGAGGTTTGTAGTCTCCTTGAAGAGGTCCTTCACATCCTTTGTAAGTTGTATTCCTAAGTATTTTATTCTCATGAGAGAATGGGAGTTCATTCATGATTTGGCTGTTTGTCTATTATTGGTGTATAGGAATGCCTGTGATTTTTGCACATTGATTTTGTAATCTGACACTTTGCTGAAGTTGCTTATCAGCTTAAGGAGATTTTGGGCTGAGAGGATGGGGTCTTCTAAATATACAATATACAATCATGTCGTCTGCAAACAGAGACAATTTGACTTTCTATTTCCCTGTCTGAATACCCTTATTTTTTTTTCTTGCCTGATTGCTCCAGGCAGAATTTCCAATACTATGTTGAATAGGAGTGGTGAGAGAGGGCATCCTTGTCTTGTGCCAGTTTTCAAAGGGAATGCTTCCAGTTTTTGCCCATTTAGTATGATATGGCTGTGGGTTTGCCATAAATGGTTCTTATTATTTTAAGATACATTCCACCAATACCTAGTTAATGAGAGAAGAATCAAATAGATGCAATAAAAAATGCTAAAGGCAATATCATCACCAATCCCATAGAAATACAAACTACCATCAGAAAATACTATAAACACCTCTATGGAAATAAAACAGAAAATCTAGAGCTCACGCCTGTAATCCCAGCACTTTGCGAGGCCAAGGCGGGCAGATCATGAGGTCAAGAGAACCAGGCCATCCTGGCCAACACAGTGAAATCCCGTCTCTACTAAAAAATACAAAAATTAGCTGGGCGTGGTAGTGCGTACCTGTAGTCCCAGCTACTCTGGAGGCTGAGGCAGGAGAATTGCTCTAACCCGGGAGGCAGAGGTTGCAGTGAGCTGAGATCCCGCCACTGTACTCCAGCCTGGTGCCTGGTGACAGAGTGAGGCTTTGTCTCAAGAAAAAAAAAATCTAGACAAAACGGATAAACTGAACACTTATACCCTCCCAAGATGAAAGCAGGAAGAATTTGAATCACTGAATAGACCAGTAAGGTCTGAAATTCAATGAGGCAGCAATTAATAGCCTACCAACCAACAACAGTCCAGGACCAGACGGTTTCACAGCAAATTCTACCAGAGCTACAAACAGGAGCTGGTACCATTCCTTCTGAAACTATTCCAAACAATAGAAAAAGAGGAAATCCTCCCTAACTCATTTTATGAGTCCAGCATCATCCTGATACCAAAACCTGGCAGAGACAAAACTAAAAAAAAATTCCAGCCAATATCCCTGATGAACATCAATGCGAAAATCCTCAGTAAAATACTGGCAAACTGAATCCAACAGCACATCAAGCTTATCCATCACAATCAAGTCAGCTTCATCCCCAGGATGCGAGGCTAGTTCAACATCGGCAAATCAATAAACGTGATCCATCACATAAACAGAACGAAAGGCAAAGACACTCATCAATTTTAAAACCTTTATCAATCTGGTATGGGTGGGGACAGGTGATAGATAAAAAAATCACTGTACTTTCACTCAATTTAGCTACGAATCTAAAACTGCTCTAAAAACGAAAGTTTATCTTTTTAAAATATGAAGCCAGCTCACGAGACAGGCAGCAACCAGGTCCCAGGGACATCATGCTTCTGGATCTAGTCATATCTGAGAACATTTCCTGTGCCTTCTAACTATCTGAGCCAAAAAAAATCCTCTTTGCCTAAAAATATGAATATACTTCATGTTCTCACTCATAAGTGGGTGTTGAACAATGAGAACACATGGACACAGGGAGGGGAACATCACACACTGGGGTCTGTTAGGGGGTGGGGAGGGGTAGCAGGGGGTGGGAAGATTGGGGAGGGATAACATTAGGAGAAATACCTAATGTAGGTGATGGGGGGATGGATGCAGCAAACCACCATGGCATGTGTATACCTATGTTACAATCTTGCAAGATCTGTACATGTACCCTAGAACTTAAAGTAAGATTTTTTTAAAAGTATATTTAAATTTATGTATTTTATTGTATGCAAATTATGCATTTTAATTGTACAGTTGGGTGTGTTTTGACAAATATAAACAGGCATGTAACTACAACCAAAATTAAGATATAAAACATTTCTACCATACCTCAATTTATTTTCCTATCTTTTATTTTACACACCGTATAAACGTTACCTTATGATACTATAATTTTTATTTTAATCAATCACTTTTCCTCTGAGGCAATTAGAAAAGGAAACCATAATTCTTGTTTTAACCAGAATTTAACATTTTTAATTCTCTGTATTCAATTGTGGAAAATCTTATTTTCCTTCTGGCAAATTTTCCTTTTAGCCCAAAAAAAGTTCTTTGTATTTCCTGTTGTACAGATAGGTTTGCAACAAATCTCTCAGCTTTTCTTTATCTTAAAATGTCTATATTTTATCTAAATTTTAAAGGATATTTTTATTGGGCACAAAATTCTGAATTAAATTTTTTTCCACACTTTAAAAATTTATTGTTTCTATCCTCCAGTATTTCCTATGAGAAATCAGCATGCATTTGAATTATTGTTTTCAAGATTTCTCATTTAAATTTTCAACAATTTGAACACAGCGTGTCCAGGAGTGGTTCTCTTTATGTGTATGATTAGCCCTCTTCTTAAGTGTTTAAGTTTACACTTTACATCCATTTGGGGAAATTTAGGGCCATGATTTGTTTAAATATTGTTATGCTCCATTTGCATTGTTCTCCTCTTTGGGACTTTAATTTTATTTATGTTGAATAGGCAATTTCCTTTCATCTTTTTATCTTTCTTCTTTAGACTAGATGTCTTCATTGATCTCTTGTCTAATTTACTGACACTTCTTTCATCTCTAATTCGTTGTGAAGTGCATTCAGTAAAATTTTTGACTGGGTGCAGTGGCTCACACCTGTAATCCCAGCACTGTGGGAGGTCGACACGGGGGGATCACTTGTGGTCAGAAGTCTGAGATCAGCCTGGCCAAACACCATCTCTACTAAAAATACAAAACTTAGTCGGTCTTGGTCGCACACACCTATAGTACTAGCTACTCAAGAGGGTGAGGCACCAGAATTGCTTGAACCTGGGAGGCAGAAGTTGCAGTGAGCCGAGATCATGCCGCTGCACTCCAGCCTGGGTGACAGAGCAAGGCTCCATCTCAACAACAACAAAAAATTCATTTTAGTTATTCTATTTTTCAGTTCTTGAACTTCAGTTTGCTTTGGTATGTATTTTCATTTCTCTGCTGAAATTCCCCATCTGTTCACTTACTAGTATTTTCCCTTAAGTCCTTGAACATAATTGAAATATCTGCTTTAGCATTTTCTAACCTCTAAATACAACTTAGCTACTTTACGGTAGGTTTCCATTTACTGCTTGTTGTCCTTTTTTTTTTTTTTTTTTTTTTTTTTTTTTTTTTTTTTTTTTTTT
>NW_016107404.1:4616937-4639992 GCF_001604975.1 Cebus imitator
TTTTTTTTCTTTTTTTGCAGAAAATGATTTATTTAGTCGGAGAGAAAGAAATAGAGAAAGAGAGCACACGAGCCCCACACTGTTGTGGGAGGGGATTCCAGAAACGGATATCCCTACTGCTTGTTGTCTTGATTGTGGGTCACATTTTCCTGTTCCTATTCATATATAGAAATGCTTGATGATGTGCTAGGCAATGTGAGCGAAAGACTGTAAAGACTCTGGACGACTGCCTTCCTCAAAGGGATGTCATTTTTTTTGTTCTTGAACGCAGTTCCATTTTTTACTGACGACCCAATCCTAGGCTTAATTTTATGCTGTGTTAGGGTGGATCCACGGAAAGCCCTAAATATTTCTTATGGCCCTATAACTTGACAAGACTCAAACTCCAAGCTCTGTGTTCTCTCTAGGAATGCTGTGTTAGCCTTGTTCCTGGTTTTATAAGGTAGATATGAATGTTAATGTGTTAACAAAGTGTGAAAGAGGTCTTTCCACCCAGGAATGGCCAGACTTGCAATGTCTCCCATCACCGCTTGACTTCTAGAATCTCTGGCCTCCTCATGGTCCTATAGAATTATATCTCCTTTGTAAGTTTGTAAGTCTCAGGTAGTGTTGTTATATATATGTAATGCAGCCTCAGCTAAGGACTCCTAGTAAACTCCCTCACAAACTGAGCTACTCCTTATTGTAGCTCTCTCTTCTCTGGTATTCTTTCCTATAGATTCTAGTTGCTTCAAAAGCTGTGAACGAGGGTCTCTGCTATTTCCAGTTATCAAGATTGCCATGCTCTTATTGGCATCCATCTCCACAAAGCTCAGTTTGGAACTTTCCACAGACCCGAAGCCATGGTGATAGCAGAGCTCACCTTATAAATTTTCCTTCTGTCAATTGCCTTCTGTCACTTGAGCTGTTTTCTATTGCCTAAAAGTGTCTGATCTTATAGCTTAGCTTTAGAGTTATTTATACAGAGAAGGCTAGTCTGGTACCAGGTATAATGGCCAGAAGCAGAAGTCCTTCCATTATAGTTGACTTTTTTTCTCTAAAATTAATCCATACAGTATGATATCAATATTTCTTATTTTTTATTAAAATTTTAATTTGTGAAATAACCAGCACTTATTCACTTTTAAATATCTCGAGAATATTAATCACTCATAAGGTTGAGAAATCACCAAACTATACTAAAGTAGAGCTTCATCACATTTTATACTTACCTTTAATTTCAGTAACATAGTAACTATGTCCTATTTCCATGTTCTTCAATGTTTCTTGAAGTCCAGAAACCTAAAACATAAAATTGAAAGAAATGAAGTTATATATTAAATGACTTTTAAAAAGTTACATAAAACACAGTATTTAAATATCCATTGTAAAATATTAAAAATACTAATATCTTTTAAATTTATACCTAAATATTTTTTAAAATAAAACAAATTTTAACAAAAGAAAAACATAATTTTAAGTTAAAATATAATTCCACAGCTAATCATTAATTATTTTAGGCAAGCATCTGAAACATTTATTTCACGGCATAGTTTCCTGAATTAAAAATACTCGTGCACAGTTTAATAATTACTCAATTCTCTGTTTTGAGAGAGGTTTTTCATCTATTCAAATTGTTTCACAATAACTACCATCTTTATATTTATAAAATATAAGGTAATTATTTCTTGGAAAGTAAAATATGAAGAGGTTGTTTGCATTCCCAAACTCTTAGCTCATTTTCCACCCACATATATTCTTTATTTTATTAAACATGTATTATAATTAAGAATATTTATTAGCTTGGTATCATCATTTACCCGTATTCCTGAAAAATAGACTTAAATTTAAAATTCGACCTTACAAAGCTATTTCATCTTGCATTGAATATTACTATACCAACACCAAATACCATCTGTTCAATTACATACAGATATATGCTTTCTGTACTATTACTGAATAGCAATATTTCTTTATTAACAGAAAATAACATAATTTATTAATTATAAGCTACAGATGAGTGCTCATGAAATGCGTAGGTCAAGAAAAAGAGTAAAATATTAATATCTATTCCTAGAAGCCAAAAGAACTATAAATTTCAAAAATAAACATCTTATTCAGAATAGCATAAGATTAACAGAATAATTGTTAATGTAGTACTGAGAATTCCTGTATGTCCCATACCCCTTTTTCCCCATAACATCATACATTGTAATGACATATTTTTCACAAAAAATGAACCAATATTGATACATATTATGAACGACAGGTTATATTTTTAGTTTTATTCATTTTTCCATAATGTCCTTTTTATGTTTCAAAATCGTAACCAGAATACCATGTTATAACTAGTTTTTAGGTCTCCTTTGCCTCCTCTGGATTGGGTTAGTTTCTCAGACCGATATAGCTTGGATATCTGACCCACCTCCAATGTGATCCCCAGTGTTGGAGGTGGGGCCTAGTAGGAAGATCTCTCATGGGTCATGGGGAAGATCTCTCATGATCGGCTTGGGTCCCTTCCTTCCCACTGTTCATAGGAAATCTAGTTGTTTCAAAGAGTCTGGGATCTCCCTCCTCTCTCTTGCTCCCTCTCTTGCCATGTGACACACTTGCCCCCCATTCACCTTCCACTGTGAGTAAAAGCTTCCTGAAGCCCTCACCAGAAGCAGATGCTGGTGTTATACTTTTTGTACAGTCTGCAGAACCATGAGGCAAATAAACTTCTTTTCCTTATAAATTATGCAGTCTCAGGTAATCCTTTATAGCAACACAAAATTGACTAATACATAGATTTTCCCTGATTTTAATGTACTTGACAATTTTGAGCAATATTAATCTGACACTATTTTACAGAATAGCCCTAGATTTGAGGTTATCTGATATTTTTCCCATGGTTAGACTAAAGTCAGAATTTGCAAGAAGAAGACCATCGGGGAGAAATGCCATTATTAGCATATTACATCAGAGGTACATGCTACCAACATGACTTAAAACTGATGATATTAACCTTGATCCTTTGATCACATGATGAGAAGGTTGCCAGGTTTCCTTACTGTAAAGTTACTTTCTTCCCTATTTCCATTGAATTTCTGGATGCAAGTCATTACTTATGAAGTGCAACCAACATTTAACAACTGAGTTGTTAAGCTCCGCCTACTGGAGGGAAGGATTATCAACATATATTACTTGGGATTCTTCTGTATGAGAGATTTGTCTACTGTCTCATATGTCTTTATTCATCATTTATTTATACTATGAAGGAATCAAAGACATTTACTTTATATTTGGGGTTATAATTCAACAACACTATGTTATTTTGTTGCTCAAATTGTTTCAGAAGTTTTGATCACTGGAAGCTTTTTCAGGTTGGATTCCTATAATGAGGAACCTGACTCTATTGTTTGATGTTTGAATGTTTGAGTGTCAACAGCCTTTAACATTTATCTCCTCCCTCTTCCCCTTGTGCCCAATATCTGGACAACTGGATAAAAATTCCTGGGTACTCCCTTGTCTGGTACTGAGGAGAGACTTAAATAGTTCAAGCCTCACCCCACATATGAGAATTCTTACCCTGGCTCTAACCCCCAACCACAATAAAAACTCCAAGCCAGTCTCCCTTCCTTGCTCTCTCAAGTCATTTCAGGAATGCTTGGGAGGTAATGTGCAGTTCTCCTCAGAAAACTCTATTACACAAGTAGTGAACTTATTCACAGCCTGTGTGTGTGTGTGTGTGTGTGTGTGTGTGTGTGTGGTGTTACCAATCTGAACATCCAAATCAAATCTCGTTGGGGATCCACTGACCTCTGCAGGTACCCACTACAGTTCCTTTGTCATAACTTGACATAACCATATATATATATTTTTTTTTTCTTTTTTTGAGATGGAGTCTTGCTCTGTCACCCAGGCTGGAAGTTGCAGTTGGCTCACTGCAACCTCTGCCTCCCGGGCTCAAGCAATTCTCCTGCCTCAGCCTCCTGAGTAGCTCAGACTACAGGCATACATCACCACATCCAGCTAATTTTCATATTTTCAGTAGAAACAGGGTTTCACCGTGTTATCCAGGCTCGTCTCAGACTCCTGACCTGGTGATTTGCCCACTTCGGCCTCCCAAAGTGCTGGGATTACAGGCATGAGCCAACACACCTGGCCAATACCCCATAATTTTGTGGAGTCCTTTTTTCTCTTCTGTGCTACTTTTTGAGCACTTTCTTACAAGAAAATGTTCCAAGTGCTCCAGTCTCATCTAGTATTTTCTCTGCGCAGCCCTGGAGTCAGACATTTCTCCAAAGAACCCTGGTTTTCTTTCCTTTTACTAAACAGTGATATTAGAAACCAATATCTTAACACTGGATATGCTAATTACTTGTGAAGTGACATTACTCCTAGATCCTCCAAGCAGACAGACTTAATATATATATATAGATTTAGATTTAGATTTAGTTTTTAGTATATATACACACACAAGTTTTTAGTATATACACACACACACATAAATATTCTGAGTTAGATTCCCATGATCCAAAAAAGACAACGTATTATACATATGTACTTACAAATCAATTCTATTTCACCTTTTTTGGGTCATGGAGCTCTAATAAAATTTTGAACAATATTTTCAATAGTTTTGAAAATTATAAACAAAATTATAGGTTTTTCATTGTATTTTAAATAAATGTTGATTGACTGTCTATTATCTACAAAAGAAATTTGAAAACATACATTTCCTGTTGGGTTTCTGTCATTTCATAGTGTGTTTTCACTCTTTCATATACAAACTAGATAATATTCAAAATTTTTTAAGTATTATACAATCCTTCTTTATGCAAGGTATAGGTTTAAAGAGAAACACAGTAAGCTAAATGCTTATTAAGATAAGGTTTTTAAAGAAGTGACAATCAGGAATCCAGAGAGAAAACATAAGATGCTTCTTATTGCTCTTAACTGCCATCCTAAAGTTTTGGTTGGAAATGAATTCTCAGAGCTTAACTGTATCAAACATTGAAATAAAGAAATATTCAAAAGATAAACACAAAAGGTAAAATATCTTCTATTTTAGATTATAAACTTTTCATATATTTTAATATATTTTCTCTATACACATATTTTGCATAAATTCATTCTATAGCTTCATGACACACTACTAATAGGTTCATTTTAAAAGGCTAATCTGTGCCTGTACACCGAGGGTATACCTGATTAGTATGCTACAACAGAAAGAAAGGGTGGGTTGGCCATAAATTATTCTTTGTATGAAGGGTAACCAAACAGTTTCAGTTCATTAAGTGGTAATCTTGGCTTGCTCTGCAAGGACACACCCAGAGAGCTGATAGGACTAGGACTATATTCTGTGCCCTAATTTGGAAAATAGGTTGATTGAGCCTTGGTTTAGACTGGTATAAGGGGTGTTCGACAGTCACTTTGTCCACTTAGCAATTTTGATTTAGAGAATTATGAGTCTTCCACCTTTTGCAATAGATATCAGATATTTACACAGCCTTTCCTATAACCAGGACTTTCATTGGCTCCATCACTCCTATGTACCCATTTTGGATTCTGAACAAAATCTGGTGATATAAGGAACAATGTAGAGTATGGAATTTATCCTGAGAATGGTGGCTGCTACATCCGGTTTCCATCGACAAGCATAACACAATTCTGGAAGAGGAGTATCAAGTATTCGGTATCAGCATTGCCCATGGTAAAACTTGTGGTGACAGCCCAGTGGTGGCAATAGCAACTCCTATTTAAATTTGACTTTCTCAAATTGTAGTGAATCTGCCATCTTGATCAGCAAATTTGGTTGAGAGAGAAAAGCTATTTATAAATCCTAACTGCTTCATTTTATTTTCTTTTTTTCAATGTTCAGTTAAGAGTGGGACTAACTGTTCCATATTAAATATCAAGAAATTCGCTCTTTAGACTTTTCCCATTAATAAAGATTTTTCAAGTTGGGATATTTTTAGGGTAAAAGTGAAATTTATTAAAAATTATCCTGTGCAAATAGGTGTAAATCAGGAATGCTGGAACAAATGAGGACACAGAGTGTAACATAAAAGAAGATAAGGAGATATTCCATCCAATAGAACAAAGAAGTGAAAAGAGTTCTGTGCCTGAGAGCCGAGATGCCCCAGGGACGCGAGATACAATAGATACATTGTCAGATGTGAGTCCTAGTTTACCCACCAAGTGAAAAATGCAAGTGGGGTCAGTTGGAAATGAAGGGCAAATAAAGCCAGATAGTCTAGGGATACCCCAGAAATATAAATACACTTGCTCTTAATTTTCCAGGGAATAGCCTAGGAAAATTGACAACCCCTAAAAGAGTCATATTTTACATTCTGCTAGAAAAACATCCTACTCTCCATGTGGTGTTGAAAATTGGCTGAAAAAGGTATATCTGTGTAGATGGACCCTAACTGGTTTCCAAATTGCTCATGGCTTGTATTTGCAGTACAGAGAAATCAGAAGCCTCAACTACCTCAGTGGGGTACATAGAAATGTTAATATTTGATGTACCAGAGCAGAAAAAAAAAAAAAAAACTAGGGTTAGGATAATGAGGCCGCAGATATAAAGGAGCTCACAGATATTGTGGCAGTGGCCATGGATTTAGCAAGGTGTGGTTCCTACCTAGGAATCATCCAGGAGCTACCCAGAACTATCCAGGAACCATGTACCTGTACACCACCAACCTAATCAAACCAGCACAGTACACTGGAGAGGGAAATAGCCTGAAGACTTCAAGCTATATGGATAGATAAGCAACTTTTTTTTACCAGGAACCATCAGGGGAAGAATAAAAAGAGAATGCAATTTGAAGGAAGAAAATTAGTACTAATAACTATGTTTTAGCTAAACATTCAGTTAATATAATATTCAAATACCCAGTGTTAAACCCAAAGAGACTGGTATAACTCATAAAGTTTGGGACAGTCTTTAGTATGCAGGTTGTCTTTTGTCTTCAGCAGAAGTAGGGGTTCAAAGACAAAATAAATTCAGTTGCAGATATAATAAAGATACAGTTCTTTGCACATCTGAACAGTAGTGTGCAAAATTCAACTCTAACTCATAGATCAAATGATTTTAACTTTTTAAACATGTTTTAATCTTACACATTTATCAATCTTAAGACAAATAATTTATCCCTATATAATGAGTGAGAAAACAGACATATTTAAATAACTTGAATCCTCACTTGGCTGTTTACAGCACAACTGGAATTCACACCAGCCATTCCCAATCCTTAGCTCTTTCCACTAAACCATCCAGGAGCACCTTGAAACACAAATATTGTACATGGTATATGAGAGATGAGCATAAGACCAAGAGGACTAAAGAGAGTAAGATGGGTGCAAAAGTTTAAGCTTGGCCTGTCTGGAATAAGAAATAGAAAAAGAGATCTCAATCTAGCTCCTAACATCTCAGGATATAGAATAAAGCCTTTTGTTGGGAGACTGGGGAAGACAGATTAGACGAAAAGCAAGGGTATGAAATTCTGGAGGTTTGATTATAATGCCATAAAAATTTAAATTACTGTTAAACTCATTCGTATTAATCCATTCTCACACTGCTATGAATAAATACACAAGACTGGGTATTTTATAAAGAAAAGATGTTTAATTGGCTCACAGTTCCACAGGGCTGGAAAGCCCTCAGGAAATATACAATCATGGCAGAAGTCACGTCTTCACAGGGCAGCAGGAGAGAGAATGAGTGCAAGCAGGAAAAATGTCAGACATTTATAAAACCATCAGATCTCATGAGACTCACTCATTATCACGAGAACAGCATGGGGGAAACTACCCCCATGATTCAGTTACCTCCACCTGGTTCCACCCTTGGAGGGGATTATTACAATTCAAGGTGAGATTTGGATGGGAACACAGCCAAACCATATCATCATTGTATTCAATATTACTTATAATTCAAACATTCAAAACACAAAATTAAATTCAAGCACATAGGGCATTGAGACAATGATGTTGTGCATTTTCGTAGCTAATGACAAAATTAAACACACAAAAGACAAAATTATCTTGATTAACGCATGTCTTAACAATAAAATTATCGAAAAAAGAGTATTATCATCATGTAAGCTTTTGTAGCTTCTGAAAGTTTGGCCAAAATGAAAATCTCCAGAAAACAATAATAGAATGTTAAGCGTAGTTGCGGTTTTACATTTTCTAATAAACTGATAAATGGTTTTAATGTGGTATATAAACATTTTGTTTCTTTTTCTTAAATTTTATGCCAAAGGTATCTTACCTACTACCCTAGGCCTAGGCCTATTGATAAACCCTAAAAGGATGTCACCCATTAGCAAAAATAACCAAAAACTTGAGTCAGTACCTAAGCATGTCGAATAATCATTTGGGAGAAAATTGAAGGGAGTTTTTATTTATTAAAATATCTCATATAAGTTTCATAACAATCTTAAAAGGTAGGTCTTTGGTATTTGCAGCTACCTTTTATATGAGAGAAATCTGAGCTCCAATTTGTTTAAATAACTTTCCTAAGGTTAATTTTTATAGATGTCAAAGCTAGCATTTAAACCCAAGTTTGACCATAATGGCTAAGTTTTTTCTTCTAACTGCAATTTAATAATCTTCTATAAATTTATGCCTAAACTAAATAATATTTAATTTTTTTGAGACAGTGTCTCACTCCGTTGCCCAGGCTAGAATGTATGGAGTGGTATGGGGCCATCTCAGCTCACTGCAACCTCCACCTCCCGGGTTCAAACTATTCTTGTGCCTCAGCCTCCTGAGTAGCTGGGATTACATGCGTGTGCTACCACACCTGGCTAATTTTTTTGTATTTTTAGTACAGACAGGGTTTCGGCATATTGGCCAGGCTAATCTCAAACTCCTGACCTCATGTGATCCACCTCCCTTGGTATCCCAAAGTGCTGGGATTACAGGCATGAACCACCACCCCTGGCCTAATTTTACAATAATATTTATAGGTAGTGAAATAGAGAAATACTTTTTCTGAATGCTTCCAAATGGATCTCTTTCACATGAAAATTGGTTTAATATGTTTTTAAATTAATCACAGAAACAAAACCAGTATTTCTGCTTGTATTACTAAAAAAATGATTAAAAGATGATTTTAAGGCATCTTTGACTGTATCTTTACCTGCCCAACTGCTCTGTCTCTTTCCAAGGAGGTCAGCATTTTCTCCTTTAGTAAAGTATGGTGCTTCTCGTGTAATACCCTTATAGTTGGTTCATAAGATGCATAATGTAACTTCAACCTATAAAAAATAAAAAGTCAATAGCATCTTAAGGGGTAATTGAATTAAATTAGTGATTTCCATCTAACATTGAAACCATTTTTTTTTTTTTTTGCTGTGAAATAAAAATGAATAGCCATGTAAAGGTTAACACACTACAGCCAAGAAGCAGAAAAAAGCATGCAACTTCACTGCAACTTGAGGGTGGAGGGTGCAGAGACAGAGCAAATCACATGTCTTAACTAGTCCTCTATTTCCTTGCTGTGTCCAAGTATGTACTCAGAAGACTGATGCTACCAATGGAATTTTTTAACATGCAATTTGTTTTGTCAATTTGGAAATAACTGTCAGAAAGACAAGGGCCACAAATAATGGATGATTAAACATGGAGTGTCGTTCACATCAAAATAAATTAAAGGATAGTCTTCAAAACAAGTTTGACTATCTTGTATTTTAAAAATTAAGTACAAAATATTTTTATATCTAAACAGAAGAAATAATTCAACCTAGTATATAAACAAATACCTTTAAAAATCTGTTTTATTTGAAAATGACCCCAAAACATTTTTATTAAAGTATAATTTACATGGATAAAATATATAGATCTTAAGTATTACAGTTCAGAGTTTTGAGAAATGCACATCTAAATAGCATACATTATTAAAATATGAAGCGTATCTAACATCACAGAAAATCCTAGAACTTCGTTTACTTGGTATCATATAACATGTTCTCTTTTTTAACTGGTTTATTTCACTCAGCATAATGTTTCTTTAGATTTTTCCATATCGCTTTACATAGCAATACTTTACTCCTTTTTACTATGAGTAGTATTCCCTTTTATGTATGTATATATCCCATTGTGTTTATTGTATATTTTGCTGATGAAAGCTTGAGTGGATTTTAGTTTGGGTTATCATGAATAAGGCCTCTTTAAACATTTTATATAAGTCATATAAGATTTTTTTTGGTCATATATCTTCATTTATTTTAGATAAGTACCCAGGAGTTTATGCTGGGTTGTAATTTATACTTTCAACCTCTATGACAGTCCTGGTTACTCCACATTCTTGTCAACCTCTGGTGATGATCAGTCTAATAAGAATTTATTAATTTCATTATCAAATGTCAGTTTTATTATATTTTCCATTAACCAACATCTGACTTTGTTGATTTTTTTGTTTGTCCATTTTTTGTTGATTTCAGCTCTTATTTTTCATTGCTTCATGTTTCTTGCTATGTAATTTGTTCTTTTTAAGCTTCTAAGATGACATTAGTTTTAAAACTTTCTTTGCTAAAATAAGCATTTAAAGCCATCAATTTCAATTTAAGCTGCATTGGCTGCATTTCAATATGCTGCATTTTTAATCATTCAGTTCAAAATATTCTCTAATTTCCTTCTTTGCCTCATGGATTATTTAAAGTATACTACTTAGTTTCAAAATATTTGGGAAACTCCCTGAGATTTTAAAAAATTGATTTCTAACTTAATTTGTTTGTGGTTAGAAAGCATTCTTTGTATGACATCAATCCTTTTGAAATGTATAGAGGCTGGTTTTACGGTTCAGTACGTAATCTATTTTGGTGACAATTCCATGTGCACTGGAAAATTCAAAGTAGAAGTCAAGAAATGTTAACTATGTTCAATTGATTGACAGTATTCTTCTACACAATCTCTGGAATCTCTATTTTGCTCAGAGCTTCCCAGGTGCTGTTTTCCTGCTAGGATTTGTGTTTTCTCATCCTATACTTCCAGAATTTATGTGGTTAAAGATTGAAGAAAACTATTACAGATATTTCTTAAGCTACATTTCATGTACCTCCTTCCTTCTGTGTACACCATGCTGCAAGTTCCAGCTACCTCTGCAGCCCTGAACTCTGATCTCAGCCTCCTCAGCTCTGAAAACCACCATGCTCTGCTTGGGTTATATCTGGTCTCCTCTGTTAGAATAGGAATCTATAGGGGTCAGGAAATAAGTAGGGTCCTGGCTCACAGCATATTTGGTCCATGTACCCACCCAGTGATCAATTCCAGTGTTCCTGAGTAAATAATTTGGATTGATATACTTGGCAATTGGAATAAGCTAGCAGAATGGGGAAGGTTATCCCCAGCCTCTTCGTGGATGTCAAATCCATCTATGAATATTTCTTCCTACACTTTCTAATACTGAGTGTTAAAATCCTTAGTATAACTAAGGACATTTCTGTTTTTCCTTTCGATTTTATCAGGTTTTGCTTCATGTATTTTGAAGCTCTTATATGAGAGTAATGCATATTTAATATTATGCGTTCCAGGTAAGCTGACTCTTTTTATTATATGAAATGCATGAAATGTCGCTTTCATTTTCTCTGGTTCTCAGGATGCCCCTGAGAATGTTTTTTCTGTAGCCCTATGGGCTTACAGAGGTGGTCTCCATTTCCTAGAAAGAAGTAGTTCCTCAGCTGTGCTGCAAAATGGTGAAAAGCCCACTTCCCCACAAAGTAACAAGTAACAGATGCTACCCCCTCCCTCAATGGAAGTGGTCCCTTCCTCCTCTCCTTAGTGCCAAACTGATGGTGTGATCAGGGAGGAAAGAGACTATACATCTAAACTGCTGCAAGAAATAGTCAGCATGTACTGGCAGGAACAGGTAAAGTAACCCCCAATACTAGATTTTGAGGTAGTTGATAAAGGGGGTTGGAATGCAAGACTAGATAAACAATAATTCCTTGACCTCAACACAATGGATTTAACATTATAGTAAGAACCCTAGCAAATAAGGTAAATTCACTTTAAAAGTGGTCCTTAGAAACTTGGAAAGATAGCCAATACCGCTAAGGCTAAGTGGAAATGCTGGATCTACCCTGGGAGACAGTAGAGGAAGCACTCCATAACACCATAGCAATTATATACTATTATAAATAGCCTCAATTTTTCTCCAAATTACCCCTGGCTATTTAGTTGCATGGCTACATACTGGGGGAAGATATTTTAAGAAGATGCCATTCAATTTCAGAAACCTAAAGCAGAATCATGACCCCTCTGTTAGAATGGGAATCTATAGGGGAGAGGAAATAAGTAGAGTCTTGGCTAATGTCTGGCTCACGGCATATTTGGTCCATGTAAGCACTCAGTGATGAATTCCAGTGTTCCTGAGGAAATAATCTGAATTTGTATACTTAGTAATTGGAATAAGCTAGCAGAATGGGGAAGGTTATCCTCAGCCTCTTCTTGGATTTCAAATACACCTGTAATGAACTATCTGATATTGTCCCAGAGGTTCTATTTATGTTTCATTAGTCTTTTTTCTGAGTCCCTGCTCATTTCTTTTCAGCTTTTTTCTCTTTGCACACCAGCTTTATTATTTTCTAACTTCCTGTCTTCATGTTCATTGATCTTTCCATTGGCAACGTCCAATCTTCTAAATCCTATTAGTAAATTTTTCATTATGCATATTATTTTTTTCAGTTCTCAAATTTCAGTTTAATTCTTTATCACTCCTTACAGTCATCATTTTCTTTAAAACGCTAAGCATTTCATAATAACTGTTTTAAAGTCTCTGTCCGCTAATTCTGTAATTCTCTTTTCTTTGTGACCGTTTCTGCTTTTTCCTGATCATAGGTCATGTCTTCCTGCTTCTAGGTAGATCTATATCTTTAAATAGATCTATACATATAAACTTTATTTATTGATGTTGAACATACACTTGTCTGAATTTTGTTTTCTTCCTTTAAAGAGTTATTTTCTGACAGTTAATTTCCTAGTGAATCAGCTTGAGTTTTTCAAAGCTTACCATTAAGCTTTTTGGAGAAAAACTCTAAAGCAACACTTTCTCTAGGACCAATTATGTCTGCTTATATGGCACAGCTTATCAAGGATATGAACTAAATGTTCAGAGTATTCAGTGAGGTTCCTTCCCTTATAGCTGGTCAGAGCTTCTACATCTCCCAGCACTGTGCAACCTTTGGAATCTCTATTTTGCTCACAGTGTCCCAGCTGATGGTTTCTGGTAGGCTTCGTGTTCTCTCACCCTATACTTCCACAAGTTAGTTACGTGGCCAAAGACTGAAGAGAACCAGTAAAGGTATTTCTTAAGCTACATTTCATGTACCTCCTTCCTTCTGTGTACACCGTGCTGCAAATTCAGCTACCTCTGCAGCCCTGAACTCTGAATCTCTGATTCCTCAGCTCCAAAAACCACCATGCTTTTCTTGGGTTATATCTGGTCAAACTGTGGGTTGAAAAGTACCTTCAGGAAGAAATCTGGGGTGATCACACTGCTCATTTTGTGTTTGTCTTTTCTTAGGCATCATGGTCCTGCTTTGCCAATTTTCCACCATCTTAAAAAAACAACAGCCTCATATATTTTGTACAGTTTTGCAGTTCCTTACATTTGGAGAGTAAGTCCAGTACGAGTTGGAGAGCTAATTCTGTACTGTTTACAATGACATAGCCCAAAGCAGAAATTCCCTGAAATGCTGAAGCTACCCTGGCAGACAGTAGAGGATTCTTCAAAAGAATATTTTTTCCATTAAAAATTAAAAGTTTTTTATTTTCTACAATAAATGTTTTCATAGCAGTATTTATAAAAGACATTAATTTGGATATCATATTTCATTGATGATAGCAATAGAAATTAAGCATTAAAGTACAGTTACTTTATATATACATTTAATCTTTATTAATACAACACTCAAAAAAAGTAACAAAAATAAAAATGTAGGTAGTATGTCCTCCATTCTGATTGCTTTAGTGTGTACATATGTACACTTAGTGTGTGTGTATATATATACATAGTGTATATGTATACTTTGCTGTATATAGTATACATATATAGTATATGTGTGTGTGTTTGTGTATATATATGCTTTACTATATACTATAATCTTCCATAAACATTACATATTTATAAATACATAAAAGACACAGATATAGAATTGTATATACAAACAATGTACACTGCAATTTGTGGATGGTTGAAGAATTTTAAAGAAAATATTGATGGCAAAATGTCCCTATTTTTACTAATTTGGGAATTTAACTCATTCATGAGATATGGCTTGACTATCTTCTGCTAAAAGAATTAACAACACATAGAATTTCACTGGAATGTAACAAGGAAACACAGAAACTCTCTGTTTAATCCATTTCAAAGGGTGTATCTATTTTATAAGGTCCATAAGTACTTCATAATTTATCTGCTTGCAAGTTGTAATATTAGATATAGATAATTCTGAAAATAAGTATGTTCCTAATAAGACACTTGTGTTAAATGGGAAATACTGGCCAGGCTTGGTTGCTCATGTCTGTAATTCCAACACTTTGGGAGGCCAGTATGAAAGGATCACTGGTGGCCAGGAGTTGAAAGCCAACCTGAGCAACAAAGTGAGACCCCCATCTCTACAAAAAAATTAAAACATAAAAAAATTTAGCCAAGTATGGTGGCATGCACCTGTAGAGCCAGCTACTCAGAAGGCTGAGATAGCTTGAACCCAGGAGTTGAAGGCTGTAGGATGCCTTGATCTTACTACTGCATTCCAGCATGAGTGACAGAATGAGACTCTGACTCTAAAAAACAAAACAAAACAACAAACAAACCAAAAAAAAAAAAACTGTAAAATTTATTATCAAACTAGTTGAAATTTTTACAGAAAAAATTAAGATAAACATTTAATGGTTTACAATGAAAGGAAATATGGATACACTATTAACGTTTTTGGGTAAAATATGACAGAGAGAGCTCAGACCCTAATTTTGCCTGGCATCAAAAACTCTTCATCCTATAGCTGATTTATTATGCAATGGCACACCTATCAGGCAAACACAGTCAAACTGTGTTTGACTGATTAACTTGATGCCAAGCTTTTTTGTGACTCAATGTCATCACTGAAGTTTTGTTTCAGGTCTTTATAAAATGAGCTTTAGTGATTCATCCAGATTTTTATATGAAGATGTTTTTCATAATGATTAAATGAAGAAATAAAGGCTATCTGAGTATACAGCAAGTGTAGTTGCATTACAAAGTAATGTGAACTTCTTTACCATGCTACCTGAAATAATGAAACATGAAAAAACATGTAATCTAAAATGATGAATTTTATATGAAAAGTAGTCCCTTTATACATATTAGGAATTTGAACAAGTATGGTCTATTTTTGAATATAAATTGCTAGGGGCTATTGGACAGTACAGATTTAGAGTATTTACATCATCACAAAAGTTCTGTTGAATAGCACTGCCCTAAAGCAAGCAAAATACAATTTTATTTAAGGATTGTAAATTTCTTTTCTTGTTTTTGTAGCAGAGGAAGGTAAAGGAGAGAAAGTAAATCTCAATAATGCCTTCAAAATGTTTCTAAGACTTATCATAAATTCAAAATCATTTAGACATATGTTCCCTATCCCGGCAATACCACAACTGCACTTTGCTTTCTATGCATAATCTGATGAACATACCATGCTTTTTCATGCCTTGGTGTATTTGCAGAGGATGTACTAAATGCCAAGAGCACTGTGCTGACCCTACTTCCTCACTGTCTACTCTTATTGTACTTGAGAATTTAATTCCTGTTGAAATAAATTCTTGAGCCCTCTCACATTCCAGACTGATTGGGATGACAGTCCTTTTGGGTGGCATAGCAACAATGCAGTGTATTTCTGTATATTTCTGCTTAACTCCTCCCACTTCACACACACAACTAGTTTCTGGGACCCTTGACAGCAGGGCCGCAACTTACTCATCTTATGCTCAATAAATGTGGAATTAATAACTTTGTCTAAAACTTTCTGTCATAGTCAAGTTACTTAAAATGTATTGAATAACTCTTTAATAAACATGCCAACAAATATGAGAAGCTTACCCTTTGAGGTCATTAATTAATTTGGTTTTTTCCTGAATTACTCGCTTGTGATGCATTCGATGAAAATCACGTTCTTTCTGAATTTTCAGCAGATCTTCTCTAGCTTTGCTGAAAAAAATAGTAACTTTATAAATCACTGCTAATTCCTTTTTGAAAAATTATTTAGTCTTGAGTTCAAATCCAGTATTGGACCATTCAAAAGATAATAGGAAAACAAATATTTTGCTATCATTCACATTGAAGGTTCCCATCAAATATAATTTGTATAAGGACATATTGTGTGTCGGGGTGGAGGATAAGAGGGCAAAACCTGTAGTTTCAAAAATATGATTCATCTACATTTCATCTAAGTAAATGAAAATTAAAGGTATGCTACCAGAACATGTCCAAAGTATAATTCATCTACTTCCAAAGATAACTAGTTTGGCTTGCAAAATATATAAATATATATAAGACAATAATTCAAAATTATTAAAAATAAAGACTTTATGGAATTTAACTCTGAACTTCCTAGAATGTGAGGTTAGAGAGACTATACTAGATTATTCAGTTCTGACAATTGGGAACAGAAAGCATATAAATTTTGGAAAACCAAGACTTTATTCTGGCAACTTGTATGAGAAATATAAACAATTAGTGGATCTGATTACTAGATAATTTGTAGCTTAATGAGAATGGTCTTCAATATCAGTGCTGTTACACAGAAAACTTTTTCAACTGGATATAGCTTCTGCAAACCTCTGGCATAAGGCAAGCAAAAGCATTCTTTCTAAGCCCAGGTTCTATGTAAAAAGCTAATGAGAATGTTTTGCTTACCTCTATAATATGTTATTTTCAATATAATAATGTGAAATATAATTTATAATGAAAAAGTAGTTTCTCAGCCTCAGATAACCAACAAAGTGCTGAGACTGTCACATTTCCATTCTGAAAAATTGACTGATACCTTACATTAGGATTGAAACCGAAGAAATCTACTTTTCTATGTCACAATATTTCAAGATTTTGATTCACATAAAATAAATGTACATGAACAGATTTCTGCATGAAGCAGTGTCAGAACATTCACCAAGGAACAGTGTATGGGATACTACCAAAGATGTTTATGAAATAAAGTAAGCATATGTTGAGCAGTCACTTCTTGATGCAAGATCAATGTACATGAGGCATATGGTGCAAGGTCTCTGATCCATTCTTCCAAGCTTTTTTATTTTCTTTTTTTTTAAGTTCTTGGGCACAGGTGCAATGTGTGAAGGTCACAGAGGTAAACGTGTGCCATGGTGGATTACTGCACCTATCAACCTATCACCTAGGTATAAAGCCCAGAATGCATCTGCTATTTTTCCTAATGTTCCCCCTCCCTCAACCATACCCCTGACAGGCTCCACTGTGTTTGGTTCCCTTTTCTGTGTCCACGTGTTTTGATTGTTCAGCTCCCACTTATAAGTGAGAACGTGCAGCATTTGGTTTTCTGTTCCTGCATTAGTTTGCTGAGGATAATGGCTTCCAACTCCACCCATGTTCTTGCAAAGGACATGATTCCATTCTTTTTAAGTCTGCACAGTATTTCATGCTGTATATGTACCACATTTTCTTTATCCAGCCTATCACTGATGGGCATCTAGGTTGATTCCACATCTTTGCAATTGTAAATAGTGCTGCAATGAGCATACATATGCATGTGTCTTTATGACAGAATGATGTATATTCCTTTGGGTATATACCTAGTAATGGGATTGAGTCTATGTGTCTCTTTGCATGTGTGATGGGTCTCTTGAATACAGCACACCAATGAATCTTGAATCTATCCAGCTTGCCATTCTGCATCTTTGAAATGGGGTATTTAGCCCATTTACATTAAAGGTTAATATTATTATGTATCAATTTGATCCTGTCATCATGATGCTAGCTGGTTATTTTGCAGACTTGTTTATGTAGTTGTCTCATATTGTCACTGGTCTGTGTACTTCCGTATGTTTTTGTAGTGGCTGGTAACGGTTTTTCCTTTCCATAATTAGTAATTCCTTCAAGAGCTCTTGCAAGACAGGCCCAGTGGTGATGAATTTGCTTGTCTGAAAAAGATTTTATTTCTTTTTCAGAATAAAATCTTAGCATTTGCTTGTCTAAAAAATATTTTATTTCTCCTTCATTTGTGAAGCTGAGTTTGACCAGATATGAAATTCTATGTTAGAAATTCTTTTCTTTAAAAATGTCAAATATTGGCCCTCACTTTCTTCTGGCTTGTAGGCTTTCTGCAGAGATCCTCTGTTAGTTTGATGGGCTTCCCTTTATAAGAGACCTGGCCTTTCTCCCTGGTTGCCCTGTTTCCTTCATTTTAACCTTGGAGAATCTGACGATTATGTGTCTTTAGGTTGATCTTCTCATAGTGTATCTTACTGGAGTTCTCTGGGTTTCCTGTATTTGAACGTTGGTCTATCTTGCTAGGCTGAGGAAGTTCTCCTAGATGACATCCTGTAGTGTGTTTTCCAACTTAGTTCCATTCTCCCTATCTCTTTCAGGTACTCCTATCAGTCATAGGTTTGGTCTTTTAACATAATTGCAGAGTTATCAAAGGTTTTGTTCATTCTTTTTCATTCTTTTTTTTCTCTCATCTTGTCTGCCTGTCTTATTTCAGCAAGATAGTTTTAAAGCTGCTTGGTCTCTTCAGCTACTGATGCTTGCTATTGCATTGTATAGTTCTTATGATGTGTTTTTCAGTTTGATCAGGTCATTTATGTTCCTCTCTATAATATTTATTCTTGTTAACAGCTACTGTAATGTTTTATCATGTTTCTTAGTTTCCTTGCAATGAGTTAGTACATAATTCTTTAGCTCAGTGAAGTTTATTATTACCCATCTTCTGAAGCCTACTTCTGTCAATTCATCCATCTCAGACTCTGCCCAGTTCTGTGCCCTTGCTGGAAATATGTTGCAAACATGTAAAGGAGAAAAGGCATTCTGGCTTTTTGAATTTTCAGCATTTGCGTGTTGATTCTTTCTCATCATCATGAGTTTATCTACCTTTGATCTGACGTTGCTGACCTTTGGATGGGGTTTTTGTGGGGTCCTTTTCATTTATGTTGTTGTTGCTTTCTGGTTTTTCTTTTAGCAGTCAGACCCTTCTTCCATAGGGCTGTTGTGGTTTGCTGGGGGTCCACTCCAGATCCTATTTGCCTGGGCCTCTTCCACCACTGGAGGTATCACCAGAAGAGTCTACAGTCCAGCAAAAATGGCAGCCTGCTCCTTCCTCTAGCTCTGTCCCAGAGGGACATCAACCTGATGCTGGCTGGAATGCTCCTGTATGAGGTATCTGGGGACTCCTGTTGGGAAGTCTCACCCAGTCAGGAGGAGTGGGATCAAGGATCTGCTTAAATAGTCTGACTGCTCCTTGGTGGAGCGGGTGTGCTGCACCCTCATTTGGGCTGCCCTGACTCTTCAGAGCCAGCAGGCAGAAAAGACAAAGACCACTGATCCATGATACTGCACCTGCCCTCCTCCTAGGGGCTCCTTTCAGGGATATCAGGGTTCTATTCATAAACCCCTATCTAGGGGTGCTGAAATTCCCACAGAGAGGCCTCACCCAGTGAGAAGAAATGGATCAAGGTTCTGCTAAAGGAAGCAGTCTAGCCACGAACTGACCCAGCTGCTATGCTGCACTTTGGGGAATTGCTCCCAGTCCAGACCACCCAGTCTCACTGGCACCTACAGCAGGGGACAGTGGCCAACTGGAGCCATAGTGATGGTGACCACCCCTCCCGCCCTGGGAATTCTGTCTTCTTAAGCAGTCTCCAGCCTGCTGCATTGGCCAGCAGGGATTCCAAGCCAGCAGCGTTTAGCTTGTGGGATTCTGTGGGAGCCAGGCCACTTGGCTCCCTGGCTTCAGCCCCCTTCCCATGGAAATGGACAGATATCCTGCCTCATGGGAGTTCCCAGAGCTGGAGGTATGCAAACACTCCTGTGTCGTGGTGCCTGCTCGAAAAGCCAGCCACCCAAGCAGCTGCCATGTCTTTTCAGTTTTTGCGCTTGGGACCCAAGGCCCTGGTGGCCTGGGCTTGCAAGGGGAACTCTTGATCCATGAGCTGCAAGATCTATGAGAAAAGCATGGTTTTCAGGGAGGGGTAGCACAATCCCTCACCACCTTCCTCGGCTGGAGGAGCAAGCTCACTTTGCCCACACAGCTCTTGGGTGGGCCCTGGATGCTTTTCTTTGCTCTCCCTGGGCGGCGCCAACCACCTAGTCAGTACCAATGAGAGAAACTTGGTACCTCAATGAAGATGCAGAATTCACTCGCTGTTTTCATCCTTCTTGGTGGGAGCCAAAGAGAGGAGCTGTTTCCATTAGGTCAACTTGGCTGCTCCCACCCCCCGGGTTTCTTTCTCCCCACCTCCCAACACACTCTTTTAAAAAAAAAAAAATGACCTCTACTGTCCTTTGTTTTACTGCCAATTTTGTAGTTTTCATTATATGTAAATAAACAATGTTCAAGTGACACAATACTCATGGTCAACTTTCTCCACCTAAACCTCAACCTCATTTTCATGCCAACAATCTTATATGTGCAAGAAATTATTGATTCAAACATTGTCTTGAAAAATCATCTGAGGAATATATTAATGATTAGATAAACAATGTATTCTTTTCTGATTTTAACCCATGTGTGTACAGCAAGAATATAATTCGACAAATAAGACAACATAAATTCAGAAATATGATGTTGAATGAAGTGCTTTTTAGTTTTTCTAATTATTTTATTGCTTCTGGTCAAGATGTCTCTATTGTTGAAACAATAATTAATGACTATTTTCCTTTAAATATGTACAGCGTATTTTTTAGTGTTAGTATAAGAGTTACATATATTCACTTTAACAAAAAAGAGATTGCAGTTTAGGACAGTTTTGCATCTCAACAACAATAAAACCTATATTCAAAATAGGAATATATGTTCATCTTCCAATTTTTAGATTGTTGATAGGGATATAATTTTTCTCATCAAGTTCATTATGAGATTATTTGGGAACAGTTCGTTATGTTTGTAACAACCCTTTTTGAATTATCTTATTTACATACTTTCATTTCTTTCAAAATACTACAAACTTCTAGTTTTAACCATTTATCTTTACTGCTAAATGAAAACAATTTTTAATTAATTTTTAAATTTTGGTGGGTATATATATGTACATTTATGGAGTACATGAGATATTCTGAAACAGGCATGCATGTGTAATAATCATGGAAAATACAGTATCTATCCCCTCAAGCATTTATCTTTTCTGTTACAAAAAAAATTCAATTTTACTTTCAGTTATTTTTAAATGTACAATTATTATTGACTACAGTAAACCTGTTGTGCCAACAAATACTAGATCTTATTCATTCTTTCTAACTAATCTTTTCTGTACCCATTAACCATCCCCACCTCATCTGCAACCACCCAATACCCTTCCCAGCCTCTGGGAGCCATCTTTCTAATCCCCATCTCCATGAGTTTAATTGTTTCGATTTTTAGATCCCACAGATAAATGAGAACATGTGAAATTTGTCTTTCTATGCCTGAGTTATTTCACTTAACATAATGACTTTCAGTTCCACCATGTTACAAATGACAGAATCTCATTCTTTTTTATGGCTGAATAGCTCTTCATTACATATATGTACCACATTTCCTTTATCCATTCATCTGTTGATGGACACATAGGTTGCTTCAAAACCTTGGCTATTGTGAACAGTGCTGCGACAAACATGGGAGTGCAGATATCTCTTTGATATACTGATTTCCTTTCTTTTGGGTATATATCCAGCAGTGAGATTACTGGATCACATGGTAGATCTATTTTTAGTTTTTTGAGGAACTGCCAACTGTTATTCATACTGGTTGTACTAATTTACATTCCCATCAACAGTGTACAAGGATTCCCTTTTCTCCATATCCTCACTAGCATTCACTATTATCTGTCTTTTGGATAAAAGCTACTTTAACTGGGGTGAGATGACAGCTCATTGTAGTTCTGATTGGCATTTCTCTGATCATCAGTGATGTTGAGCACCTTTTCATATACCTATTTGCCATTTGTATTCTTCTTTTGAGAAACATCTGGTCAAATTATTGCCCATTTTTTAAATTGGAGTATTAGATTTTTTTCCTATAGAGTTTCTTATATATTCTGTTTATTAATCACTTATCAGATGAGTAGTTTGAAAATATTTTCTCCCATTCTATGGGTTTGTCCTTCACTTTGTTGATTATTTCCTTTGCTATGCAGAAGCTTTTTAACTTGATGTGATCCCATTTGTCCATTATTTGCTTTGCATCCCTGTGCTTGTAGGGTATTATTCAAAAGATTTCTGCTCAGACCAACGTCCTTGAGAGTTCCTTTTTGGAGTTTCTCTTAGGAGTTTCATTTTTATTTGATTTTTGCACATGATGAGAGATACTGCTCTAGTTTGATTCTCCTGCAGGTGGATATCCAGTTTACCCAGCACCAATACTGAAGAGACTGTCTTTTCCACGGTGTATGTTCTTGGCACCTCTTACAAAAATGTGTTCATGGTAGGTGTGTGGTTTTGTTTCTGGCTCTCTATTCTGTTCCATTGATCTATGTGTCTGGTTTTATGCCAGTATCATGTTGTTTTGGTTACTATATTTCTGTAGTATAAAATCAGGCAATGTGATTCCTCTGGTTTTGTTCTTTCTGCTTAGGAGAGCTTTGGCTATTCTGGGTCTTTTGTGATTCCATATAAATTTTAGGATTTTTTTTCTATATCTGTGAAGAATGTCATTGGTATTTTGATAGGGGTCACACTGAATTTGTAGATTGCTTTGAGTAGTATGGACATTTTAACAATATTGATTCTTAGAACCCATGAATATGGAATATTTTTCCATGTCGTTATGTTGTATTTGACCGGAGCGTAGAAAGTTATCACGAGACAAAAGTATGCCAGATTGCAGGGTCATTTATTATGCCGGCGACCACAGAGGACTCACGTCTCTCCAACCTGTGGTG
>NW_016107404.1:4640302-4683486 GCF_001604975.1 Cebus imitator
ATTGCCGGTAAGCAAAGGCTAGCAATTCTGGCAGTTACTGATAAGAAAAGGTAAGCAGCTTTACATAGTTTTGAAGAACAAACTGGCAGTTCTATTTACAGAGGCCAAGGACAGTAGTTATTGTGAGGAGAATGGGGCAGCCATTTCAACTTATCTAAAAACAGTTTTGCATTTTATAAAATAGTTTTGCTCTGGTTCTGGCTCTAGGCCAGCACAATATCACAGTTATGTCCTCTTCAATTTCTTTCTTCAGTGTTTTATAATTTTCATTGCAGAGATATTTCATTTATTTGCTTAAGTTACTTCATAAGTATCTAATTTTATTTGTGGCTATTGTAAGTTGGATTATTTTCTAATTTCTTTTTTCAGATCCTATACTGTTGGCATATAGAAATGCTACCGATTTTTGTACGTTGATGTTGTATCTGGCAACCCTGCTAAATGTATCCATTTTCATCATTTTTTGGTGAATATTTTAGGTTTTTCCAAATGTAAGATCATATTATCTGCAAAGATGGATAATTTGACTTCTTTCCAATTATATGCCCTTTATTTCCTTCTCTTGTCTGATAGCTAGGACTTCCACTGCTACACTGAATAATAGTGGTGACAATGGGCATCCTTGTCATGTTTTAGATCTTAAAGGATTTTAGGTTTTCCCCATCCAGTATGACATTAATTGTGGTCTGTCATATATGGTGTTTATTGTGAGGTATCCTCCTTCTATACCAAATTTTTTAGAGTTTTTATCATAAAAGGATGTTGAATTTTATTAAATTTTTTCAGCATTAATTGAAATGATCATATACTTTTTGTTCTTCATTCCTTTGATGTAAGGTATCACATTGATTAATTTGCATATGTTGAATCATCCTTGAATCACTGGAATACATCCCACTTGGTCATGATGAATTATCTTTTTAATATATTGTTGAATTCAGTTGGCTAGTATTTGTGTTGATTTTTGAATCAACATTAGAGATATTGGCCTGTAGTTTTCTTATTTGATGTGTCTTTGTCTGGTTTGGGTATCAAGGTAATATGAGCCTTGTAGATGAGTTTGGAAAGATTCCCTCTTCCTGTATTTTTCAGAATTATTTGAGTAGAATCAGTGTTAGTTCTTTAAATGTTTGGTATAATTAGCAGTGAGGCCATCAACTCCTACATTTTCTTTACTGGGAGACTTTGTATTACAGCTTCAATGTTGCTAATTGCTATTGGTCTGTTCATGTTTTGGAATTCTTCATGGTTTAATCTTGGTAGCTTGTATCTGTCTAGGATTATATCAATTTCCCCTAATTTTTCCAATATATTGGCATGTAGTTGGTCATAGTAGCTATTTATGATCCTTTGAAATTCTTCAATCCCAGCTGTAATGTTTCCTCTTCCATCTGAGTTTACTTATTTCAGTCTTTTCCTTTTTTTTTTTTTCCTTCTTTAATCTGCCTAAAGGTTTGTTGATTTTATCTTTTCAAAAAAACACTTTTTGTTTCCTTGACTTTTGTATTGCTTTCTTCATTTCAAATTCCTTTATTTCTACTCTGTTCTTTTACATTTCCTAATTTTGAATTAGGTTTGCTCTTGCTTTGTTAATTTTTTAAGATGAATCATTAGGTAATTTATTTGAAGTTTTTCTTCTTTTTTGATGTAAGCAGTTATACCTATAAATTTCCCTCATAGTACTGCTTTCACTGTATCCCACAGGTTTTGGTATGTTGTGTTTCCATTATCATTTGTTTCAAGAAATTTTTCGGTTTTCTTCTTAATTCTTTCAATGATCCAGTGGTCATTCAGGAGCATAATGTTAAATTTCTACATGTTTGTGTTGTTTCCAAAATTATTCTTCTTGTTGATTTAGTTTTATTACATTGTGGTCAGAGAAGATGTTTGATATTATTTCAATTTTTGAATTTTTGAAACTTGTTTCTAACCTAACATACAGTCTATTATTGAGAATGTAAATATCTATTAAGTCCATTTGTTCTATAGTGCAGATTAAGTCTGATGTTTGTTGATTTTCTGTCTGGAATAACTGTCCAATACTGAAAGCGGGTGTTGAAGTCGCCAGCTATTACTGTATTGTGATTTATCTCTCTCTCTCTAGATCTAATAATATTTGCTTTATATATCTGGTGCTTCAGTGTTGGGCACATATATATTTACATTGTTATATCCTCTTGCTGAATTGAGTGCTTTATAATTATAATAATGACCTTCTTATTAAGGTAAATCCTGCTAGGATCAGGTTCTTCCCTTCAAGGCAGCAGGGTCCCTTTTAGCCCAGAAGAGTCTAGAAATGTTACGTGGGAGCTCGGGACTGAAATGGGCCTCAGGACCCACAGGTGCTGCAGAAAAGGCACAAACCAGCACCTATTTCTGAAGTCCCTGGGTAAAGGGCAACACACAGGCACAAGCAAAGATACTTTGCAAGTGAGGGAAAAGTAAAAGAAAAATTCTCTACCCTTGATAGATGAACAAGTGTATTAGTCCATTTTCATGCTGTGGATAAAGACAGACCTGAGACTGGGAAGAAGAAGAGGTTTAATGGGTTTATGGTTAGTTTCACATGGCTGGGGAGGACTCACAATCATGAAAGTAGGCAAGGAGGAGCAAGTCAAATCTTACATGGATGGCGGCAGGCAAAAAAGTAGAGCTTGTGCGGGGAAACTCCCCTTTTTAAAACCATCAGCTCTCTTGAGACTTCTTTACTATCATGAGAACAGCACAAGAAAGGCCTGCCCCTATGATTCAATTGCCTCCCACCGGGTCCCTCCCACAACACATGAAATTCAAGATGAGATTTCAGTAAGGACACAGCCAATCATATCACTGAGCACCTGGCCCCTCTTAAATTTCATGTTTTCACATTGCAAAACACAATCATGCCTTTCCAACAGTCCCCCAAAGTCTTAACTCCTTTCAGCATTAACTCAAAAGTCCACAGTCCAAAGTCTCATCTGAAACAAGGCAAGTCCCTTCTGCCTATGAGCCTGTAAAAATCAAAAGCAAGCTAGCTACCTCCTAGATACAATGGGGTACAGGCATTGGGTAAATAGAGCCATTCCGAATGGGAGAAATTGGCCCAAACAAAGGGATTACAGGCCCCATGCAAGTCCAAAATCCAGCAGGGCAGTCAAATCTTAAAGCTCCAACATGCTCTCCTTTGAATCCATATATCACATCCTGGTAATGCTGATGTAAGAGGTGGGCTCTTGTGGTCTTGGGCACCTCTGCCCCTGTGGCTTTACAAGGTACAGTCTTCCTCCTGGTTGCTTTCATGGGCTGGCATTGATTGTCTGTGGCTTTTCCAGGTGCACAGTGCAAGCTGTTGGTAGATCTACCATTCTGGGGTATGATGGACAATGGTCCTCTTCCCATAGCTCCACTGGGCAATGCTCCAGTAGGGACTCTTTGTGGGGACTCCCACCCCATATTTCCCTCTGCACTGCTCTAGCAGAGGTTCTCCACGAGAGCCCTGCCCCTGAAGCAAACTTCTGCCTGGGCACCCAGGCATTTCCATACATCTTCTGAAACCTAGGCAAAGTTCACAAACCTCAATTCTTGACTTCTGTACACCTGTGGGTTCAACACCTGTGGAAACTGCCAAGGCTTGGGACTCCCACCCTCTGAAGCAACAGCCCAAGCTGACCTTGGTCCCTTTAAGTCATGACTGGAGTAGCTGGGATGCAAGGCACCAAGTCCCTAGACTGCACATAGCAGAGGGACCCTAGGCCCAGCCCAATAAACTATATTTTCCTTCCTAAACCTCTGGGCTTGTTGGATAGGGCTGTTGCAAGGGTCTCTGACATGCCCCAGAGACATTTTCCCCATTGTCTTGGTGATTAACATTCAGCTCCTCATTACTTATGCAAATTTCTGCAGCTGGCTTAAATTTCTCCTCAGAAAATGGGATTTTCTTCCCTATCATATCATCAGCCTGCAAATTTTCCAAACTTTTATACTCTGTTTCCCTTTTAAAACTGAATGTGTTTAACAGCACCCAAGTCACCTCTTAAATGCTTTGATGCTTAGAAATTTCTTCCACCAGATGATTCCCTAAATCATCTCTCTCAAGTGCAAAATTCCACACATCTCTAGGGCAGGGGCAAAATTCCACCAGTCTCTTTACTAAAATATAACAAGAGTCACCTTTGCTCCAATTCTCAACAAATTCCTCATCTCCATCTGAAACCATCTCAACCTGGATTTCTCTGTCCATATCATTATCGGCATTTTGGGCAAAGCCATTCAACAAGTCTCTAGGGAGTTCCAAACTTTCCCACATTTTCCTGTCTGCTTCTGGGCTCTCCAAACTGTTCCAATCTCTGCCTGTTACCCAGTTCCAAAGTCACTTCCACATTTTCATGTATCTTTTCAGCAATGCCCCACTCTATTGCTACCAATTACTGTGTTACTCCATTTTCACGCTGCTGATAAAGACATATCAAGACTGGGAGGAAAAAGAAGTTTTGTGGACTTACAGTTCCACTTGGATGGGGAGGCCTCACCATCATGGTGCAAGCCAAAAGAGAGCAAGACACATCTTACATGGATGGTGGCTGGCAAAAAAATGAGAGCTTGTGAAGGGAAACTCCTCTTTTTAAAACCATGAGATCTTGTAAGACTCATTCACTATCACAAAAACAGCAGGGAAAAGACGTGCCCCATGATTCAGTTACCTCCCTTCAGGTCCCTCCCTCAACACATGGGAATTCAAGATGAGATTTGGGTGGGGACAGAGCCAAACGATATCAACAGGTAACCATCTTAGGCTTAATATTCCATCATAGCAAGTTACACTAGCCTACTCCTGAGGTAGCAGTATGAAACTCCTACAAAGACCAACTTCAGATAAATGGCAGAGGTTGACCACAACACAGAGGAGACACAAAGAGACAGGAAAAGTCCTCATTCCTAATCCTCAGGTACACAAGACCTCCCTAGTAAAGATGGACCAAAAAAGAGAGAAACTCTCAGGGAGATGGCAGACTCTTTGGTATCATCCTTACCAAGTACTAAGTGAAGAAGAGGAGAGAATTTAAGTAGAGTGATGGGGAAAAAAATAAATAAATGATTCAGTTGATATTTTGTCATGAAAGCACAAGAACCTCACTTGAATTCTTATTTAGAAAATGATTCCACTTTCAATTAGAAAGGCTCTGTGTAGAAGAGATGTTCTGAAAAAGGATCAATGAATCTGTTCAAATAATTTACAAAAAGAATAATGAAAAAGATCTTAGAACACTGATTTTAATCACTTTTTTTTTTTTTTTTTGAGATGGATTCTTGCTCCATCACCAGGGTGGAGTGCAGTGGAGCTATCTTGGCTCACTGCAACCTCTGCCTCCCAGGTTTAAGCAATTCTCCGGTCTCAGCCTCCTAAGTAGCTGGGATTACAGGTGTGTGTCACCACATCTGGCTAATTTTTTTTGTATTTTTAGTAGAGATGGGGTTTCACCATATTGGTCAGGCTGGTCTCAAACTCCTGACCTTGTGATCTCCCTGCCTCTGCCTCCCAAAGTGTTGGGATTACAGGCATGAGCCACTGCAACAAGTTAGCTCTGAAACATGTCAAGTTGAATGAGTTTATCTAAAATATAATACCATATTTGTTTTAAAACAGTAGATAAAAATCCAATATTATGTCTACATAAATAATCAGGTAACAGATCCTGTTGTTTCATTGGAGTGTCATATTCAATACAGGAAATTCTTCATAGCAATGTGACTTTGTCAAGCTATGTAACCTCTGTAAATATTAGATTTAGCACCTCCAAAATGGACATATAATGGGCTTCAAAGTGTATTCAATTAAATATTTTATTAAGGTAGCTTACATACTGTCTTGCACATAGAAAATACTCAATTACTCAATAAATGTTTCTGTACTCATAATTATAATAATCATTATCATTTCATATATTACTATTTAGTATAGTAAAAGAGATACACAAAATTCATCTAAGAGATAAGTTTATCTTCCTACAGTAAGGGGTGTGCCAATAAGTAGTTAAGTATTCTCTAATGGATCAAAAATATCAGAATATGCGATTATTAGTAACATTGTGTAACTTTTAATAAATGAATTTAAAATTTTATGAACACCTATTCTGAGTATACTAAACTGTCTTAATTTCAATCACTTGAATTACATAAATGAGCGTATTTTTATCTTATATGAAATGTAAACCCACAACAGGTTAAAAATACTTTAAGAAATAATGCTGCAAAATTTCTTAAGCAGGCTATAAATGTGCAGCACTGCATCAACTCACTTTTTAAATATACATTAGAAGCCTATTTGTGCTCATCCCAGGAAAGAAAGCATAGGAATTGATTGAAGTATTAGACCTTAAAGTTTTTCTGACCATTAAATTGGTTTTCAGCGACTTGCTTTCTGTTTGCACAGTGAAGTCTATTCAGTAAAACAATTTAAATTCATTTCATGGTGGTGCTTCTCCTATTATGACCTTCCTGCTGCCCATCTGCTTAATAAATGGAAAATAAAAGCTGTACTAAAGAATAAAGTCTAAAACACTCAAATAAGCAACTAATATTTTAAACTATATATTTCCTCATCACATTAGCAGAGCATCTATATGTTTAAAAAAACACAGCAAACAGATATTCTGTTTCAAGTACAATGAAGTTAAGAGTTACTCAGTGGAACATTCTATTTAAATGTGTACATCATAAAGAAAACAATTTGCACATGCTTTGTCTTAATAAAATGGTACAATGACTATCTAACTTCTCCATTTCAGGAAACCAGCACATCGAAATCTACAATTCAATTATGCAATATTAGGGTAAAGATATTCTTATCATACTATAAAATTATTGCCCCAAAACTCCATTTTCAATGTGATATGAATATTATTTAACAGTGTGCTCAAAAAGTATTCTGAAGTGAGTATCTATGGTAAAATAACTTTATTAACAAGTTTTAAGTATTTTCAAATGATCATTTTATAATGACTTTATTAGATCATTTGTTATAATGTGGCAAAATAAAGCATATAAACATTTTCTTGTTTACCTGCATCAAAGCAGACCATGTGTGTCATATATTTTTCTCATATGAAAAATTAAGTCAAAGTAATTTCTGATAATAGTAGTTATATAATTAGTAAATATTTCATTATCTTCTAAATGAATTTATTTAACCCTCTAAAATTTACATTGGAATAATTGTTGGACAGCCAAAATGGAATTCAATCAGATTAGAAAAAAACTTTCATTTTATCTTAACCAAGAAAGAAACCAGTATATCCATGTCCAGAAAAAATACCTTCTTAATTTAACAAGCAATTACCTAAACACTAAAGCATGAAATTTTATGAGCCTCATTATTGTCTTTATTTTCACAGTGTTTGTTTTTGAAAGTCATAAAACTAAATGGGTCTTTACAAAAGCTGGGCACTCTTGGACCTTTTATAGAAGTAAATTTTGAGAGTGAAATAAAGGCGCCTAAGTAAATCACCTTAATTTTTCCTCAATATTAATTGTCATGTAATTATGGTTTTCTTTATGTCTATATTTTCTGGAAGACTGTAAAATAAAGCATTTCATTATTTTTAAAATGGTAGTTTTTCCATCTTTCTGCTAGTAATTCCAATCAGTATTGCTTTCTGCCAAATCCTCAGGGCTCTCAATAAACCCTTTCTGGTCTACATTATATTTCCTTACTTCAAAAGCCTGGCAAACGAAGACAATACTCATTATGGGGCAAGACTTAGCTTAATAGAAAGTTGGTTAAATTTCCAAGAAAATAATGCATACTCCCAATAAATGCCATGAAAGGGGAAAAAATCACCAATTAACTACTCTAAAAATTATTAAAAGCTTAACTAAAGAGCCAAAAGGTTAATAGCACACAATCACTTAAGCTCCTACTATGTACCAGACACAGTGATAGGCCCTGGGGATACAGCGATCACAAAACATGGTCCCTATTATATGTGTATAGTGAACACAAAACATAGTCCCTATTATATGTAACTCAAAATGCAACAACAAAATATAAACATTAGATAATTAAATTTGAAGGGCATAAATTTCAAGCTCCTTCATAAAGTATTAAATTAAATATAGCTTAGAGAAATATGCTATGTAAATAGGACTAAAACTATGACAATATCAATCCTTCACCCCTCAAAAAATAGGTATGCACACACACATACACATATTCTTCCAAAATCAAGTTATATTTTCAATTTAACCCCCATCCTATGTTACACCTATGGCACCTGTGTCTGTGGAAATTGGCAAAGGTATTCTAAAGTGTCAACAGATTTTCAATAAAAGTGGCAAAGAAATTAAATGAGACTTAAAGATAATTGTCTCAAGAAATGGTGCCAGAACAATTATGTATTCCTATAGTTAAGAAAATTAACTTATGACTTCAAGCTCACACAATGTACGAAACTTAAGAACAGATCCTAAGCTGAATAAAAATCTATATTTTTAAGGGTTTTAGAATATAAAATATCTCTGTGACCTACAGGTAGAAAATGATATATTCAACAAAATGTCAAAATAAATACCATAAAAAAGATAAGCTAGACCTCATTAACCTTTAAGTGTCCGCACAACAAAAGACACCAATAATATTAAAGACGCAAGCCATAGACTGGGAGAAAATATTCACAATATTCTAACAAAGCACTTGTATCCATAATACCCAAAAAACACAATTATAAGAACAACAAGCCAATCAAAAATGAACAAAAGACATAAACATATAGAAAGAGAATAAATGCTCTGTAGAATGCTTTTTAGAATGGTCAAAAAGCAAAGAAAAAAATTATGTATAATATCATTCGTTACAAAGAAAATGCATATCAAAAACACAAGATGCCACAACACAACAGTTAAAATGGCTACAACTGAAAAGATTTAATGACACTCAACATTAGCTATGTGGAGCAACTGGAATTCTCATGTGTTCCTACTGAGAAAGCAAAATGGACCAACTCGAATGTGTGAATATGTACTGGCGGTTCTTATAGAGTTAAACATACATCTAGCCCCTTGATCCAGAAATTCCATTACGCTTTTATAAAAAGGAAATGAAAACATATTCCCACCAAATATTTGTGCCTCAATGTTCATTGTAGTTTTATCCTTAATAACCAATTGTTGGAAATAACTAAATGGAAAAAGGATTTAAAAAAGCTGTAGTCTACATTATACAACAGAATACTACTTAGCAATAAAAAGGAACAAATTACTGATACAGGCAAAAATCATAGTCATATTATACAAACTTTATGTTGAGTATAAGATGCCAAACACAATAAGATAATATACTGTGTTTCCATTTATGAAATTCTCAAACAAAACCAAAGTGAAAAAATTCTGAATAGTGATTGCTGGGACGGAATGACTGAGAAGGGACATGAGGAAAACTTCTGGATAAATAAAAATGTTCTACCTTAAGATGAGTGTAGAGACTAAAGAGTTTATCTGTTTGTCAAAATTATATAGTTAAGACATATATTTCAGTGCATATAAAGCATAACAAAAAATAACTGTACAAATTATATATTATAATAACTTGAGGTACAGTAGGGGATGGGTGAGGGTAGAAGTGAAATAAGAATGACAAAAGTAGAGTGTTGATTATCCTACAGGACTATAAGGTTTATTAGTCTATATTGTTTACTTAATCTTTGAGTATGTGGTAAGAAGGCAACATGACATCTACCCTTAAATTTTTAAGTGTACAATACACTATTGCTGTTTGTAGTACAATGATACACAACAAATCCATAGCACTGATTCATCTTGTTTACCTAAAACTTTATGCCCTTTGATTATTAATGCCCCATCCTCCTCTCCCCTCATCCCCTGGAAACCACCACTCTACTCTTTGATTCTATGAATTTTACCATATTAGATTCCTCATATATGAAGAATCATACAGTAATCATCCTTCTGTGACTGGATTATTTCACTTTCCATAATGTCCTCAAAGTTCATGGATGTCCTCACATATTACAGAATTTCCTTCTTTTTAAAGGATGAATAGTATTCCATTGCATGAATGTACCATATATTTTTTACCCATTTATCTGTCAATGGACATTTAGGTTGTTTCCATATTTTAGCTATTGTGAATAATGTTGTAATGAACATAGGAGTGCTAATATCTGCCTGATATCCTGGTTTCAATTTGATTCACTTCAAATAAATACCCAGAAATGGGGTTTCCTGATCATACGGTAGCACTAATTTTAATTTTTTGAGGAACCTTTATTCTGTTTTCAATGGTGGCTACACACTTTGCATTCCCACCAGTAGTGTGCAAGGGTTCCAATTTTCCACATTCATATCAACACTTGTTTGTGCTTTTCTAATAATAGCCATCCCGAGAGGTATGAGGTGATTTCTCATTTACTTTTGATTTGCATTTCCTTGACAATTAGTAACAATGAGTATTTTCTTGCAGCAGCCAGTTCACATGCTTCTGCTCAAAACCATTAGCTTCACATACCATGTGGGGAAAAAAGCAAGTTTCTAGCAAAGACCTCTATCACTAACCCCCTGGTTAGAGCCACTATAGCCTCCTTGCTAATCCTCTAATAAGCCAACCTGTCTCCGCCACATTCCTCTGCCTGGAATTCCATTTTCCCAAATTTATACTTGGCTTTCTCCCTCAGTCTCTTCAGTTTTCTGATGCGCTTCCCTGCCCTCCTGCCCCACCATGTACGAATCCTGCAGAAAACCACACTGCGTCTGTCTTTTACACATTATTTTTCTTCATAGCACTTACCACTACCTAATATATATTGTATTTGTCAATATTCACATGAAGTCAATGGTTATCCTACCACACTTAAAGACTGTCAACTGTTTGGAGTTAAGAAAAGGAAAACAAGTCTGTCACTAGGGTAGAAGGAGAGGCAGAACAGTATGATGTCACAGATTCTAAGGGAAGATAGGAATAAAAAATAGGATATACAAATGGAAAATAAAGACTGCTAAATTTGGTGGCAAACAGTTCTCCAGTGTCCAAGGCCAACTGAGAAAAAGTGAAATGAAAGCCAGACTGTTAAAGCTCAAGCACACTGATGCTTTTAGGAATTAATCATCCAACTGAGATTTTTGTTGTTGCTTTTTAGTTCTTTTTTTTTTTTCTTTTTTGCATTGTCTACAGTATGGGAAGAAGACATAAAATGCTAGTCAAAATAGGCAAGAAGATCAAGCAAACAGTTTTTAATTAATAAAACTCATAATAGTTATTTATAAACTCAGATCAAAGTGAATCTTTTGGTATGTCAACTATTGAATAAAACAAGGTTTATGAAATATAGTGCCTAAACTGTGAAAGATATAAGTGATGTTTATAGTCTTCATTCAACCACCAATTCTCTGCAGGGCAGGTTACCTGCTTTAAATGCAACTTTAGACCTCTGCATTTAAAATTACAATTGGTCCACATTTCAACAGAATTTTTAAGTCATGTTCTACTTTTCTGAGAAAGATATTATTATTTTTCAATATCCAGTATGAGAAATATTTTTACTTCCAAGGTAACTATAAATTTTTAATAAGATCATTTTCTCCATAAAAACACCTATACAGAAATGTTTTCAACATATTATTTTCCCAACTTTATAGATAGATAATCTATATTTGTAGCAGGTACAGAGAAAACCTGTAGTCAAAAATTGGCAATGCTGACAACAGAGAAAATTACAATTCCCTGATTTAATTATGGCAATTCAAATAATATTTTAGTGTGAAATATTTTCTCCTTTCATTTCTTTCTTCATGCTTCATTGTTGCTGAATTTTAAAAATATTAATGATGTGATGATTAGTAAAAACCCAGAGATGACAGTTTTTAGAGTTATTGATAATACTAGCTGACATTTCAAAGCACTTTGTGATTTACAAAGCATTTTAACATAGATTGTCTCATTTAATTATCACATTATTCCATAGGTTAACAATTCCCAGGTTATTGTTAACTATTCCCAGGTTAGCAATAAGAAAACTGGGAATAATTCAGTAAACTAAGCTAATAAGTAACAGAATATTGGAAGCCAGGTATTTGAACTTTAAGATCAGTACTTTCCGTGGCAACTTCCCCCCAGATAAATATTAATTTTATAGATTATTTCTTTGACTTTTGTAGATACATCATTAAATGCTATTAGTACAATCAAGAACAATATATATCTGCAACCTGACTTTTTTGTATATTAATAATAATTATTAAAGTATTTTATATCTATAATTATCTTTACCTTAGGAAATATCCTAATCCTAAAAATGCAAATATCAGGTCAAGTTCAATAAAAGGAATCTCATGTTTATCACTAATTGCTATTGGAAAATTTCAATTTGACTCAGAAGTCAAATTGAAAAACCTAGATGATTAAACATTATCATTTGGAGCAGGCTGGTGGCAGGACAGATGTAGTTCAGAAAACTTTTTTCAAAACATTATTGCAGCACTATTCACAGTAACAAAGAATGTGGAATCAACCTAAGTATCTATTAACATAAGAATAAATAAATCAAATGTGGCACATATACACAATGGATGTTATTAAGCCATTTTAAAAAAAGAATGAAATCCTATAAGTTGCAGGTACACAGATGGAACTGGAGATCATCATGTTAAATGAAATAAGCAAGGCACAGAAAGACAAATATTGCGTGTTCTTACTCATGTGGGAGCTAAACTAGTTGATCTCATGGAGGTGGCAGAATGATAATTACCAGAGGCTGGGAAGCATTCAGGGGACAGTTGGGTGGACAGGGGAGATGAAGAGAAGCTGGTTAATGGGTACAAACATAGTTAGATAGAAGGAATAAGTTCTAGAGTGTTCAACAGCACAGTAGGGTGACTATAGTTAACAATAATTTATCATCTACTTGAAAATAGTTAGATATGAAATGTTCCCAACACAAAAAAAATTATAAATGTTTGAGGTGACGGATATCCTAAATACTCTGATTTGATTACTATACATGGTATGTATGTATCAAAATATCACATGTACAATTATATGTACAAATGTATTTGACACATGTGTATCAAAATATCACATGTACAATTATTATATGCATAAATTTCCTATGTACAATTATGGCATATCAATAAAAAACCTACTGACAAAACCAAAGTTCAGTCTCCATTTTCTAAGAATGTATCCATAGAACCAGACTATAAGGAAGCACTTTACTGTGCTGTGAAGTGTGAAAGCAAGCCATGCTTAACATCCACCCAACGAAATAAAGATTAAGCATCTACTAAGTATCAAGCAACCTCCTTTCAAATGTCAAGTAGAGTAAAGCAAATAAAAATTTTCCTTGTCTAATTTTTTACATTTTAAGTTCTATTGAATGAGACAGATTTGAGAAATAGCCATAAACTTAAAATTAAAACTATAATCTTATATTTTAGTAAGACAAGATGTCTTATTTGAGTGATACATTTTAATCCTGGCTTCTTTTAACATTAATAATCTGCATGAGTAATATGTTAATTTTATTATTGCTATTAAATATAATATTCAATAAACGACCAGTACTTAACAATGACTTTTCAATGTCACTGGGGCTAAACTTATGGCATAAGGAGGCTGTTTTGATCTATTTAAAAGAAATTTAGCAAATTCAAGCAATAATTCAAAGGAGATCAGGAACTGAAACAGTGTGCCAGGCAGCACTGTGAGAAATACGCTGTAACAAATTCCCAGTGAATCCATTAGGTGAATATACAAAATCATAGTAAGCATCAGGGCAAATAGTACAAAAACACTTTTGAGAAATGCAGCTAAGAATACAGAGAGCACTGGTTCTAGTAATATATTCTTCTGAATCATCATACACTTCTAATGTAAAATACAAAATTCTAAATGGTACATTACATCCACAGATAATACAAAATTTATATACCTTGCAAAAACATTTCTACAAGTACATACAATACTTGAATAAATGATCATAATAATTATTTACTGTCATCTTTTACAACTAGAGCTTATTTTAAATGTTTTCTCTACTTTTCAATGAAAAGTCATGTTTCCTTACATTAAACTTAGGAAAAATCTTAATATTATGCTCCTATATGGTAGTTCCACTAATCTAATTTTGGTTTTAATATGATTCTTTAAGTGAGAAATGCCCTCTTTAACTATATTCAATAAAAATAAATTAATAAATAAAACACGAACTCTCCTTCACATCTGAGCATTGATTTTTCCATATAACATTGTCTCAGATGAGCAGATTCAACCCAAGTTAATGCATCCACATATTCCTTGTCAGAATAACACCAGCTGTTTATCTAAAAATTGTTCACCAGGAACTGCATATCTTCCATTAATTGTAGGAAGAAAGAAAGGTGTGGAGAGATTTGGATTCTCTTCTATGAATAAGTTTATGCCAGGAAATTATAAAACAAAGGTTTCCCTTCAGTGATTTTCTTTTAATTTAGAATAAAATTTATTTTCATAAAAATATATTAATTACATACTCCTAAATGAAAAAGGAAATTACAAAATATGGCATTAGTAGAGTTTATATTTAAGAGTTGAAGATGGCCGGCTAGCAGCAGCTCAGGATCGCAGCTCCCAGTGAAGGTGCAGGGGGTGAGTGGATGCCAGACTTCCAGATGAATTTTTGTTGCCTACGGACCAGGAGATTCCCAGCGGAGGAGCCCCACGGGTCAGCAGCGCGACTCTTTTGGCCAGTGCAGCTGTTTTGCTAGCATCCCAGCGCGGTGGTTCTCAGTGCAGAGTATACAGGACTGGGTGCCCTTTTAGCTGACAGTTTGGCGCTCTGGGAAGACAGAGTCGCCCATTGAGTTGATTGAAAAGGGGACTGAAGCCGGGAGCCAGACCAGGAGATTCCCAGGCAGAGAAGCACCACGAATCTCAACACCACTGTTTCAGCCTGCGCAGTCACCTCACGAGAAACTGCATAGATCCCGGCACCTTTTCGGCGGGCGACTGGGGCACCTGGGATAGAATCGACCGTTCAATTAGGAAAAGAAAAAAAGGGGGCTCCGAGGTGGGGAGCCAGGTGATCGGGCTCAGCAGGTCCCAACCCCACAAAAAAACAGCAATTGGAAACGCTGACAGTTGAGAGTTTCACAGCAAGCACAGTTGAACCTGGGAAGGTCCAGCTCTGTGAGGAAGGGGCGTCCACCAAAGGAAAACAAAGAAACAGAAATAACATCACCACCAACAAGCTGATGTCCATTCAGAGACCCAATCTGAAAGTCAGCAATTACAAAGACAACAGGTGGATAAATCCACAAAGATGGGAAGAAACCAGTGCAAAAAGGCTGAAAACATCCGAAACCAGAATGCTTCTCCTCCTTCAGGGCATCGCAGCTCCTCATCAGCAAGGGAACAAGGCCTGATGGACACTCATTAGTGTCCATGAATTGTCAGGATCAGGCTTCAGAAGGTGGCTAATAAGAAACTTCTGTGAGCTAAAAGAACACGTTCTAACCCAATGCAAAGACACTAAAAACCTTGAAAAAAGGTTTGACGAAATGCTAATGACAATCGACAATTTAGAAAGGAAAAAGTGAATTAACTGAGCTGAAAAACACAATACAAGAACTTTGCGAAGTATGCACAAGTTTTAACAGTCGAATTTATCAAGCAGAAGAAAGAATATCAGAGGTCGAAGACCAACTTAATGAAATGAAACGAGAAAACAAGATTAGAGAAGAGTAAAAAGGAATGAGCAAAGTCTCCAAGAAATATGGGACTATGTGAAAAGACCTAATCTATGTTTGATAGGTGTACCTGAATGTGACGAAGAGAATGAATCCAAGTTGGAAAATATTCTTCAGGATCTTATTCAAGAAAACTTTCCCAACCTAGCAAAGCAGGACAATATTCAACTCCAGGTAATATAGAGAACACCACAAAGATATTCCTCAAGAAGAGCAACCCCAAGGCACATAATTGTCAGATTCACCAGGGTTGAAATGAAGGAGAAAATGCTAAGCGCAGCCAGAGAGAAAGGTCAGGTTACCCACAAAGGGAAGCCTATCAGACTCACAGCAGATCTCTCAGCAGAAACTCTACAAGCCAGAAGACAGTGGATGCCAATATTCAACATTCTTAGAGAAAAGAACTTTCAACCCAGAATTTCATATCCAGCCAAACTAAGCTTCATAACTGAAGGAATAAAATTTTTTGTGAATAAGCTAGTACTCAGAGATTTCATCACCACCAGGCCAGCTTCACAAGAGCTTCTGAAAGAAGCACCATAGATAGAAAGGAACAACCACTATCAGCCATTCCAAAAATATTCCAAAAGGTAAAGAGCATCAATATAATGAAGAATCTACATCAACTAATGGGCAACAGCCAGCTAGCATCAAATGGCAGTATTAAACTCACATATATTATTATTAATCCTAAATTTAAATCGACTAAATGCCCCAATCAAAAGACACAAACAGGCAAATTGGATAAAAAGCCAAAACCCATCGGTATGCTGTATCCCGACCCATCTCACATGCAAGGATACACAAAGACTCAAAACAAAGGGATGGAGGAAGATTTACCAACCAAATGGAGAGCAAAAAATAAAATAAAATAAAAAGCAGGAGTAGCAATTCTCGCCTCTGATAAAATAGACTTTAAAGCAACAAAGATCAAAAGAGGCAAAGAAGGACATTACATAATGGTAAAAGAATCAATGCAACAAGAAAAGCTAATGAACCTAACTATATATGCACCCAATACAGGAGCACCCAGATACATAAGGCAAGTTCTTAATGACTTATAAAGAGACTTAGACTCCCACACAACAATAGTGGGAGAATTTAACATCACATTGTCAATATTAGACAGATCAGCGAGACAGAAAATTAACAAGGATATCCAGGACTTGAACTCAGATCTGGAACAAATAAACTTAATAAACATTTATAGAACTCTCCACCCCAAATCCACAAAACATACATTCTTATCAGTACCACATCACACCTACTCTAAAAGTGACTACATAATTGGAAGTAAACCACTCCTCAGTAATTCCATAGCATTTCACAGGTTTAAAGAAAATATTGGTTGGCTGCTTGTTTGTTATTTTCCTCCCTTATTCCTTCCTGTCTCCATTGTTAAGCACAATTATTCACATAAAAGATGTTTTCAATACCCATTTTTAGACTATATTCTAGCCTGGGCAATAAAGCAAGACTACTGTTCTCTCTATTTCTCTTTCATTCTTTTTTCTTTCTTTCTCGCTTTCTTTTTTTCTTTTTCAAAAAAAAAAAACAAGTTACTCATCAATACGTATTAATATATATGCACTGAGGAAAGTTAAGGCTGCTATTCAACAAAGTGGTATGTGGCTGGCGCTGGGTGGTGAAATTATGGATAGCTAATATTTACGTTTTTTAATTTTTTATTTTTATAGATTTAAGGGTAAAAGTACAGTTGTTTTACATGGATATATTGCATAGTGGTGAAGTCTGAGCTACTGGTGTACCCATCACCCAGATGGTGGACATTTTACCCATACCGTAATTTCCTCCCACTCTCCCACCTTTTGGAGTCTCCAGTATCCATTTTTCCATTCTATATGTCCATATGTACTCATTGTTTAGCTTCTACTTATAAATGAAAATATATAGTTTTTGACTTTCTGTTTCTGAGTCATTTCACAAAGGATGATGTCCTCGAGTTGCTGCAAAAGGCCTGATTTCATTCATTTTTACAGCTGAATAATACTCCGTTGTAAATAAATGCCACATTTTTTATCCTACCATCTGCTGATGGACACTTAGGTTGATTCCATGACTCTGTTATTATCAACAGTGCTGCAATAAACATATGAGTGTGGGTGTTATTTTTATACAACTGGGTAGATCCCTAGTAGTGGAATTGCTGGACTGAAGTCAAAACCACAATGAGATATCATCTTACACCAGTCAAAACAGCTATTATTAAAAAGTTAAAAGTAACAGATGTTGGCAAGAATATGGAGATAAGAGAACACTCATATATAGTTAGTCACAATGTAAATTGGTTTAACCTGTATGGAAAACAGTATAGAGAACTCTATTTTTTTAATAAACTTATTTTTAGAGCAGTTTTAAGTTCACAGCAAAACTGATTAGAAGGTACAAAGATGTCCCATACACCTCCTACTCCCACACATGCACAGCCTTCCCCATTATCAATATCCCCCACCAGAGAGGTACATTTGTTAACAACTGATGAACTTATATATCATTTGGGTGATCCAAAGTCCACAGTTTATATTACTCCTTTTGGAGAATTTTCAAATACTGAAATTCCTCAAATAGGAATAAACTAGCACTTTCCTCTTGGCTTTCTATAATTTTATTATTATTTCAGAAATTAGCTTATCTTTAAAGGAGAAAATGTTATAAACCATGAAAAGACTACCAAATACCTAAGGAAGTAATTGTTATATAATAAATTTACCATCTCCTAAACAACTCCTTGTATTCCCCTCTTGTTGGTAAGTTACAATTGTGATAGTTCTGATCATCTGTTTAATTAATTTGCTAGTGAAGCCTCTCAAATTCTTTACAACTAAACAAAAATTCAGTTTTCCAAAATTAAAGCTCTGGTATATTATATATATATCAGCTTCACTCAACTCTTTCATTTAATCCAAAAGAAAAAGAAGACAATGTCATTTAAAATATAACATACTCAGCTGCTTGTTTGTAGTGCTTCAAGTCTTTCTTTAAATTTTTGTTTTCATTTTCCAAAAGCATAATCTGGGTGTAGACATCTGGAACATTCCCAACAGTTCTAAGTTCAGTTACTCCTTTTTGTATTAACTCATACCTAGGATAAAATCAAACAAAAGGCTTTATGCCATTTCCTTCTGCCAAATTAGCTTAATTTATGTACAATTCAAAAATTTAAGTCTCAGGAAATGTTATAGTAATTAGTTGCAGTGTTACATTTACAAGTTAAAATGTCCAACGTTCACAGCATATTTTAGAATAAAATATGAATACACTTCTAGGTGCTAATACCAGCATGGTGTATAAAATATAATAAGTGAACATCTCCTATCTTCCAGGCATTGGGCTAGACAATAGCAAAGTTGACAAAAGTCCCTATATCATGGAGTTCGCATTCTAGTGGGGAGGGTGACAAGTTCTATGAAGTTAAATAAGCTGGCTAAAAGACATAGAGTGACGAGAGTGCTTGTCCTATTTTACAGAGGGCGAGCATGAATGACAAACATGACTGACAAACTGATATCTGAACAGAGATCTAAAGAAAATGAGGGTCTGTGCTATGCAGATATCTGGGAAAAAGCAGCTGGGGCAGATGGAAAAGTAAATGCAATGTCCCTGAAACAAAGAAGTATTGGGCAACTACAAGAAATAGCAAACAGCCAGGGTATCTGGATTGCCTGGAACCAACGCCAACTAAGTGACCTAGGAGAGTGGTGAAAGGTGAGTCAGGAAAACAGTAAGGAGCCACAGTGAGGAAAGCAATTTTACTCTGAATCAGAAGTAAACCCTTGGAAGGTTCTGAGACAAGTGACACTGACCAGACTTATGTTTTAAAGGGATTAGTCTAGCAAGCATAGAATAAGAGACCAGTTAGCAGGCTATCGCAACAGTCAAGGGGACAGAGCATAGTGGCTTGAAGAAAGTTGGTAGCAGTACAGGTTATGAGAAGTCAGTATGTTGTAGACATGCTGTAAAAGTGGGGCCAGGAGGATTTGCTGACGGATCAGCTGTCAGGTGTTGGTGAATGAGAGAAGTCAGGCTCGACTCCAGGGTTTTCGGCTGAGCAACAGATAGCCATTTGTTTACTAAATGGGGACAAATGAGGGAGCAACTGGGTGGTTGGAGTAATTAAGGGATTGTTTCCATTCATGTTAAATGCAACATGTCTAGCATTCAAGCGAAGATAAACATTGAGTATTCATGTTCAAAGTTCAGGAAGAAAGTCAGAGTGGGCAATTTAAATGTGGTAATAAACATTGTAGATACTATTTAAAGTCTTGAGACTGGAAGAGACCAGATAGGCAGTGAGAAATGAAAGTAAAGAAATTAATCCTAGGACTGAGCCATAAACAGTCCATTGCTTCCAGGTTGAGGGGAAAAGAAAACACTACCAAAAGAGACTAAGCAGAGAGGCCAGTGAAGTAGTCAGAGAATCTGAGGGTTCTGTGCCCAGGGCCCCAATGAAGAAAATGTTAAGACCTGGAACCAACCCAAATGCCCATCAATGACAGGCTGGACAAGGAAAATGTGGCATGTGTACACCATGGAATATTATGCAGCCATAAAAAAATGATGAGTTTGTGTCCTTTGTAGGGACATGGATGAATCTGGAAACCATCATTCTCAGCAAACTGACACAAGAGCAGAAAATCAAACACCGCATGTTCTCACTCATAGGTGGGTGTTGAACAATGAGAACACATGGACACAGGGAGGGGAGCATCACACACTGGGGTCTGTTTGGGGGAGGCCAAGGGAGGGACAGCAGGGGGCTGGGGGGACAGGGAGGGATAACATGAGCAGAAATGGCAGATGTGGGTGACGGGGGGATGGAGGCAGCAAACCACATTGCCATGTGTGTACCTACGCAACAATCCTTCATGATCTGCACATGTACCCCGGAACCTAAAGTACAATTAAAAAAAAAATCCTCAGCTGTAACTGAAATAAAATTTTTTTAAAAAAGGAAGAAATGAACAACAGTGACAAATGCTGCCAGGAATCTAAAAAGATTCCTGAGAATCAATCAATGAAGTTCGCACTGTGAAAGTCACAAAAAAAGAAAAAAAAAGGTTCAGTAGAGTCATGGGGATAAAAGCCAAACTGAGACTAGGTCTGAGAGACTAGGAAATGAGGAAGTGGCCAACAAACTTTTTTCAAGGAGATATGCTCTAAAGCAGAACATAGGGAATCAAGATGAACTTACAAGATATGAAATGTAGGGTGGTTCTTCTCTTCCTTTTTAAAAATGTGAGATATTATTATACAACTGTATGATTATGGGAATTACCCAGCAAAGAGGGAAAAAACTGACAATGGAGGTAAAAGAGGTACAATTACAAAAGCAATATCCTTAAGTCAGTGAGAGGAGCTGGCATCAAGCAGACAAAATGAGGGCTGGCCTCAGATAACAACTTGCATAGTCTAGAGTCTGTGACAGAAGAGAAGAATACCTGAGGCCAGAGGCAGTGGAGTGGTAAAAAGGGAGGTGGGAGTGATGGAACTTCTACTCTCTCAGTGAAATAAGAAGCAACGACAGAGAATCAATTATAGATTGTAAATAATTACAATTTTAATCACTGTGTATGGTAATCAATAAAGTTAAAAAAATTGAGCACAGAAAAATATTTCAAGTAATAAAGTTATTAATAAATCCCTACAAAGTTTATTCTAGATAAGCTAAATATTAGACCTAAAAATTATAAATTATCAGTAGTTTCATATCATAAATCATAACTTTAATAATGTTACATATTAATAAAGTCATATATTTTGTGTTATATACTTTATCTGATTTTTTTAAAAAAAGAGCAAGAGGACCCCCCCATAGAATATCCTGAAGGTTAAGGTAACTAAATTAATATTCCATTATATTTGTCACAATTTATAAAACAGGAAACAGGTAACAACTGAATCATAAATTCAGTATAAAACCTGTACTTGGAATTTGATTTATACTTATATCAGAAAAGAAGACATAGGGATTGACTGAAGTATTAGACTATAAGCTTTTTCTGACCATAAAATTGGTTTTCAGCAACTTGCTTTAGTGAATGTGGAAAATACACTGGAGAAATTTTCTATGAGGAAAAAAGTGATTTAATAGTTTTTTTTCTAAATTGAATACTATAAATAAAATAATATGTGGTAAAAGAAGGACAAATCCAAATACAACATTTATTATATATCTTAGGACATTCAAAAATTACTTATCAAGTAAATGTTATAAAATATGAAAGATGACTTTAGGCTATTAGATAATAATATAAGTAATTAGGAATCTTAATGCACAAACTCCAGAAGTATGCTTCTCAATAAAATCTGAATTCTCCAATATAATATTTTTGGGGTTTGCTTCAGTTTATATGTATCTCTTGTTTTATTTTAAGAAAGACCCTGACTTTTTACGTCTTCCTTCTTTTTCACTCACTCTTAAAATAAGACTCAAAGTGTTCAGGTGGGAAAAAAGATTGCCATTAACTATTAGAAATTTAAAATACAATTTGCTCTCAATGAAATTGTCAATAAAATTATCACTAATAAAATTCCATTAATGCTCTTAATATTTACCAGGAGAGCCATAAACTACTTAGAATTATGTAGAAATGGAGAAGATGCATGAATTTCAGGAAGAAAGTGCATAGAAATTGCATAAAATTTTGTCTACATACAAAAAGCATAGGAAAGCCATAAACTACTTAGAATTATGTAGAAATGGAGAAGATGTATGAATTTCAGGAAGAAAGTGCATAGAAATTGCATAAAATTTTGTCTACATACAAAAAGCATTTAAGACCCACTGCCATAAATGATGAATATTATGACAGAATTCCAGTAAACATACAAATGGTGTCAGAGGAATAAGGATTATTTTTCCTCATGATGGCACCCAAGGCATAGGATGTAAAAGACAGGGGAAAGGTTACCCAAATTACAATCTCCTTATAAGAAGCATATAATGAAAAGTTTTCCTCCAGGTTTTCAAAAAGATTTAGGCAAATATATTACCAACATAGACAAAATTATTTTAATTACTGTACAAATTAAGGATGTTAGAATCCCCAGCACTATCATAACTATCATTGTAGAAGGAGACAGTCCCTCTCAGGAAAAATATAGCATAGTTGAAGTGTTTATTACCGGCCCCATGATTCCTCAAACTAATACAGAAAATAGGCACATATTTGGATTCTAAATTAATATTTTCTTAAGTTCTTTTAGTATCCAGCCAAGCCAAAAGGCACCTTTATTAATTTTTTCCAAGATTTTCTTGTATAATTGTACAATATAGCCCTGTGGTTAGGATACTGATCTTTAAGATCAGTATGTCCTAGGTTGATTTTACCTCTTACTGGCTATGACTTGCTGACACTCACTGAGGAGATTTCCTAATCTTCCTATCCCCTTTCCTCATCAGTAAAATAGAAATACGACTGTGGCTACCTGCTACAGTTGTTGAGAGAAGTAAATGAAATAATGCATGATAATATATACTATATCAATAAAAATGATACAAAGTAAATTTCTGAGTGATAAGCCTAAGGTTTCACTTTCTTAATATTTTTAAATCCCTCATATTTAATAAATACAGTATTAATTTTATTTTTAAAATTTACCTACAAGACTGCTTTCTTAATATCATAGTACATAAATCTGTGCAGATGTATTTGCAGCAGTCAAATTTATCATAATGTAACATAGCAAAAATTATCTTTTGCTAACTTTTATGTTATGTAGAAGAGTCACTACATAAGTTAAACATATGTGTTTAACTTAATAATGATTGGGGAAACAATATTCTTCTGGCACATATAACTAGAAGCCAAGTCCTCATTAATTGAAGAAACAGCAATAAGATTAAATGACAAAGGAACAAGTATTTGTGTAGTGTTCATTGGACGTCATTAATGTATACGCAACACCACATATACTTCCTGTACATTCTGGGCAACGTAAGGGCTATATCAAGTGTAATTTTAATCCTAGGTTCTGGTTTTAAAAACTTAATCATCCCCAGAAAGTTGTAACTGCACTGCTCACATCTAACTGATTAAATGTTATGCCAAATTTTATTGTGTAAAAGCTGCAACGTTTCTTTCTTACAAATTAACAAAATATATCCTTAATTTACAATTTCTTCCATTATTACAATGAAGTTAAATTAGTAATTAAATGTTATAAATACTTGCGCTATTACTTTTGATGGCATTTTCATTACCACCCTACCTTTAGTGAAATGGTGGGAATAGGCCAAACTGGAGAGAACCAAGTGTTTAATAGGAAGTAAAAAGGTGAAGAAAGAAAAAAAAATTTAAACTCTGTTTTCAAAACATTGGCTGGAAAGGGAAAAAGGGTTTTAAAGAAAAAGTGGTAGTAAGAGGCAAAAAAGAGTACAAATGTATCTTTAGGGTGAGTAGTTCTGACAGTGTTAATAGGGGAACAATCCAATGTAGGACGACAGATGGATATGAGTACCAGCATTGGATTACTATATTTACTCCATTTGAATTTCTTCTTTGATTTTTCCCCCTGAGAAATTACCATTGTCCATAGACAATTCTAAAACAGACATAAAGATAGTACTGAAATATTGAGTAAAACTGCAATGTAAACTTTTTAGTGATTTATGGAACAAATTCCTACTATATTCTGGCAACTCTTTTCTGTAAAGGGTCAGAAAACAACTATTTTAGAATTTGCAAAACTATCTTTATAGGCCATATCATCCCTGTTGTGACTGATTAACTTTGCTTTTATAGAGTGAAAGCAGCCATATACAATACCTAAAGAAAGGTCACATCCGTGATCCAGTAAGATTTTATTTAAAAAAACAGGAGGCAGGCTACATTTGGCCCAAGGGTCTTAGTTTTCTAATCCTGGATTTAAAGGATCTATTGTATTTTCTGCTTAAAGAGTGTAAGAACCTAAGTCAAATTTTACCACCCAGCGTTTTGTTTGTTTGCTTATTTTAGCAAACTAACAAAGGAAAATCCATGTTTGGTCATGTTTTGAAAGATTAAGTGAATTCATAGCAATGATCTATTCTAAGCGTTTTTTTCCTGTGGTAAAAATGATAAAAATAATGTATTTAATATTGCTATAATTTTACTATGTAGAATAGGTAAAGTTTTCTAATCAAGATAAAAAATGTTACATATGAAATAAGGTATTCGATACAAAGTAATCTCATTGCAAACTGGCAGCTAGGGATAAGAATAAAATTACTTGAACCACAATATTCTAAACTCATAAACAGATACTTTATACAAATTTTTTGGTATGACTGGTATGCTTTGTTTGGGAGGATTTTAAATCCTAATACTAATCTTAGTTTTCTTAAATTTCATTTCATCGGGATTGCTAAATCTAAAAGGAAAATATAAAATAATTACCAAATTGTTCAGAGTATGCTTGGATCCAGATTACTATAAGAAAATCATTTTACACTTTGGACTGGTCTAATATGTAAGCATCACAGGGCCTAACCACATTGTTGAAAGACAGAAAGTTAAGTGAATCATATTAATCCTAGCACTGTAAATTAATCATCTACCTACTTTTACAAAAAAATATATTTTCTAGTACATTTGTAATTATTATATTTCTTAGGAATACTTTTATTAAAAAAAGTTTAATGATTCACACAATTTCCTAATTTAAAAGCAGCACTATTATTTTTCTACCACTGAACTTACTGTTTTCTTAGACTACATTAATGAAAAATAATAATCCTCATAAAATTTATTAACATTAGATGTGCAGTTTAAAATAAAGAAACTGATTGCTCTTATGTGCATGTTCTCAGAAGATGAGAACCCAAAAAAACAAAAAATAAATAAAAAATTATACCATAGCTGGATGGTAAAAATCACAAATTATCCATATATTATAAATTTATTTAAAATTAAGATTTAGTCCTAATTACAAGCATCTTTAGATATCATATTAATCCCCCTTTCTAGAATATGCAAAAGCTATTAAAGTTCAAATATATTTTCATACCTAATCATTTAACAAATTTATTTAAACCATGTCAGGAAACTGAAAATATGCCTGGTGACATTATTATTGTAACAAAGGAATAAAAGTACACCTGCTGATTTATATAACTAGTTATTAAAATTTTCAATTATAACAAGAAAATCTTGTGTTTAAGTGATATTCAAAATACAATTACACTTACTTCTAAATGAAGAATATTTATAGAAAAATAATCAGCTATGTAAGTAGAAAAAGGCAAGCCATTACACTATAAATAAAACAATTAAGTAAAGCAGTACTGTTAGTATAATATCTAAATATAGAAAATAATACTCTCAATAATTATTCAAAAATATGAGCAAATATTTTCATATCTTTGTGTTTTATAACTCCAGGAGATATTCAATTTTCTTGATTTTTTGAGAATTACTTAAATTCAAATATTTGGGAAAAATGTTTAATAAAAATTTCTTTGCAACTGCTATTCTAATAGTGTTAGTGTGCGTGCGTGAGTGTGTGTGTGTGTGTGTGTGTGTGTGTGTGTGTGTGGTGGTTTCAGGGCTGGAGATGGAAAAGTTTCTAGTCATTTTCATAAGCTGAGTCATTTCAAAGTCTCCTAAGACAGTTAAAAGCATACATGTTAAATGTTAGAATTTCTAGAGAACTATTTATCCACATAATTGTTTACCATTCAGACTGAAAGCAATCAAGAGTTCTGGTCATTCCCATTTTCATCAGGAAATTGCAGAGAAAGTCTTCTATTACTTCAGGTACTGCATGCTTTGAAGGAAGAACTGTTTTCCGTTCCTGAAATTTAAATGTGCATTTATTTATTTTGAAAACATCAAAGCATTATTTAATGGTACAGATAAGCCTTTGACTCATTCATTCATCCCTTCATTTTTTTTTCCAACATTTGTTGACTATTAAATGCCAGGATCCATTAATATTTTTATTACTGGGGATAAAGCAGACAAAAGCAAACAAATCTCTGGATGGAGACAGAATATGAATAACTAAATAAAAAACATACACTACAACAATTTGAACTAAATGCCTTGTTGGTACTAAGTGCCTGGAGTGGGGAGAAAGTAGACGATTAAAGATAGAACCAGGTGCAGGACAAGTATTTATGCGAACCTGGGTTGCTACATATTTAGGATGATGAAGATGTCATTGATAAAAATGTTGTCTGAGTATAAATCTAAACAAAGAGATAGAGAGTCTTATGTTCCAGATTCTAGCTGCATCAGCAAGTGCAAAGGCCCTGAAACAAGACTGTGATTGGATTTTCTAAAGGATAATAAGAAGGTAGGTTTGCCCTTTCAATAGCACAGAGAACAATAACCAAAAAAAAAGGAAAAAGAATGCGTGGAATTTTTAATACTTTTAATTATTACTTAAAAAGAAATACAATAATTTTAGTACCATGATTTTTAGAAACACTATGGAACAAATATTTAGTGACAAAAAGAGCTTATACTGCTATTCCATATGGAAATAAATAAGTCTATCAACTGGATCGGGGTCAACTAACAGTTCTTATAAATAAAGTTTGTTAGAGCACAGCATGCCCATTTGTTTACATATTATGTATGGATGCTTTTACACTACATGAGACAGTTGACTAGTTGTCACATATTCCTTATGGCCCTCAAAACCTAAAGTGCGAATTGAGTAATCCCTAATCCAAAAATTCAAAATCTGAAATGCTCTAGTAGCCAAAAATTTTGAAGCACCAACATGACACCACAGGTAAAAAATTCCACATGTAAGTACTTAACACAAACTTTGTTTCATATACAAAATTATTTAAAATATTGTATAAAATCAACTTCAGGCTATGTGTATGAGATATATACAAAACATAATGAATTTCATGTTTATAACTGGGTCGCAGCCCCAAGATATCTTAGTGTATATGTGAAACTAAATAATCCAAACCTAAAGCTTTTGGAACTTTATACTTGTTAAAGCTTTAGAGGAATGGGAATATGTGGCCTGAGCCATGCAGCATGCAGCTGTAACTTCCGCTTCTTTGAATATGGATTAAATATCTTCTTCATTATTGCCCTATAAATGATTAGGAAAGATGGAATACCACCAGAGATAAGACTCCTTTAGAACAATGCCCTTCCTTGCAGAATGTTAAAGCAATCTTCCTTGGAATGTACCAAGCTGTAAATCAACCAAATCATTACAAACTATGTAATGACCTTGTATGGAAAATGCTGTAACCCTGTTAACTTCTGTTTCTGTCTACATAAGTTAAAACTTAACTTCCCCACTTTGGAATGCTCACTCATTCTTTTGGAGACTGTGTTTCCCAGGTGGGTATCCTCACTTGAATAACACTAAATATTTTCCAAATGTCATTATCATTGATATGTATTTGCGATATTCCAACATCTGACAAAAAAAAATCCAAAATCTGAAACACTCTAGTCCCAAGCATTTTGGATAAAAGAAACTCAAATTGTATAAACTATTTTGACAGAACATCTTAGCAGGTCTAAAGCTGGAAAAATGAAGATATTTCTGCAAGTAATAAATGAAATTGGGATAGCCATAAAAACTATCATATCATGCAAGTCAGTGTACAAAATAAATCAAATAATGGGTAGTTTCTCAAAAGTAGCAAGGAATGGGGAATACTAGTTCTATTTAGTGGAATGAAATGTAGACCAGTAAAAATAAAATTAAAAAAATAAAAGAATCTGTCTCAAGTGCTTTCACTTCTTCGCATTGGCAAGAAGTCACTAATTTGTTTGATGACATTCGAATAAGCAGATTTATTCTCACCTACAGAAATTCAGCAGCAAATTTTCCTTTTGCCTTCTCTGTCCCAAGCTGGTAATGGTTATATAACAAGTTACACAGAATGCACAGAATGTTTACATAGAAATCCAGAGGAAAGAGGATCTTTGCCGTCTCAAACAATTCTTTCCAAAGTGCTATACATAATTCAACACTGATGTTTATTAGTAATAGCTGCTATGACATTCACAATAGTGGTAAGTTGAGGCAAATTTTGGCAAACTTTGAAAATACAGTCAAAGAAAGAAAAAGGGTAAAACACAATGAAACGTGTATGAGATCTAAAAAAACAGCCTCAAAAGGGAAAATCTAAGAGTTATTGGTCTTAAAGAGGACCTAGAGGCAGGGAGGGAGTAAGAGAGAGAGAGGTAAAAAGGAGCTAGAGAAAGACATAGGTGTAGAAAGTTTATTTAAAGGGATAACATCAGAGAATATACCAACCTAGCAAAAGATATCAGTATTCAAGGGCAGGAATATTATAGAACACCAAGCACATTTAACCCAAAGAAGACTACCTCAAAGCACTTAATACTCAGATTCCAAAAAGTCATGAACAAAGAAAGGATTCTAAAAGCAGCAAGAAACAACATATATATCTCCAATACATCTGGCAGCAGACTTTTCAGTGGAAACCTTACAGGCTAGGAGACAATGGTAAGGCATGTTTAAAGTTATAAAGGGAAAAACTTGTATCCTAAAATAGTCTAACCAGTGAAATTATCCTTCAAACCTCAAAAATCCATGAAGGCAAAATAAAGATTCTCCCAGACAAACAAAAGCTAAGGGGTTCCCTCAACACCAGACCTGTCCTACAAGAAACGCTAAAGGGAGTTCTTCAGTCTGCAAGAAAAGAATGTTAATGAGCAAGAAGAAAGCATCTGGAGGTACAAAGCTCACTGGTAATAGTAAGTACACAAGCACAGAACATTGTAACACAGTAATGGTGGTATGTAGACTACTCATACTTTGATAGAAAGACTAAAAAAGAGCTGATCAAAAATAGTAAGTACAACAACTTCAAAATATAGACCGTGTAATAAGATATAAATTTAAACAATAAAACTTTTAAAGGTAAAAGGATTAAGTTAAAGTGGAGAGATTTCAGTAGTTTTCTCTTTCCTTTTTTTATTTGTTTATGCAATCAATGTTAGTTGTCATTAGCTTAAAATAATGAGTTATCAAATAGTATTTGCAAGCCTCATGGGAATCTCAAATCAAAAAACATACAACAGATACACAAAACATAAAAAGCAAGAAATTGAATCGTACCACCAATCACCCTCACTAAATGGAAGACAGTAATTAAGAAGAAAGAGAAGACCACAAAACAACCAGAAAACAAATAACAACATGGCAGGTGCTTTCACCTTAGTTATCAATAGTAACACTGAATATAAATGGACTAAAACCACCTCCAATAAAAAGATATAGAGTGACTGAATGGATGAAAAATTAAGACTCAATGATCTGTTTCCTACAAGAAACACACTGTACCTCTAAAAACATACATCAACTGAAAATAAAGGAATGGAAAAGATATTCCAGGCAAATGAAAACCAAAAAAGAGCAGGAGTAGCTATACTTATATTAGATAAAAGAGATTTCAGACAAAAACTATAAAAAGAGACAAGAATGTCATTATATAATGATAAAGGGGTCAATTCAGCAAGAAATTACAAAAGTTGTACACAACAGTGAAGCATCCAAATATATAAAGCAAATACTATTAGAGCTAAAGACAAAGACAGACCTCAATACAATAATATTTGGAAACTTGAAGACCCCACTTTTGGCACTGGACATATCATAAAGATAGAAAATCATCAGATTCATCAGACTTAATATCTGCACTATAGACCAAATAAACCAAATAGCTATATCACAGAACATTTCTTCCAGTGGCTGCAGAATGCACATTCTTCTACTTACCACATGTATTACTCTCAAGAATAGACTATCTATCTCTATCCTTGAGATGTATATGGCCTGGCATATTGGGCCAAAAAACAAATCTTAAAAAATAAAACCCTGAAATTATGTCAAGTATTTATTCAGACTACAATAAAATAAAGTTAAACACCAGTAACAGAAGGAGTTTTGGAAACTATACAAATGCATGGAAATTAAACAATATGCTGATGAATAAGAAAAGCAAAGAGGAAATTGAAAAATTTCTTGAAACAAATGATGATGGAAACACAACATACTAAAACCAATGAAATATAGTGAAAGCAATACTAACAGGGAATTTTTTAGGTATAAGTGCCTGCATCAATAATAAAGAGAAATTTTAAATAAATTACCTAATGATCCTTTTTTTTAATTGCATTTTAGGTTTTGGGGTACATGTGAAAAACATGCAAGATTGTTGCATAGGTACACACGTGGCAGTGTGATTTGCTGCCTTCCTCCCTTTCACCTATATCTGGCATTTCTCCCCATGCTATCTCTCCCCACCTCCCCACCCCCCGCTGTCCCTCCCATATTTCCCCCCAACTGACCCCAGTGTGTAGTGCTCCCCTCCCTGTGTCCATGTGTTCTCATTGTTCAACACCCACCTATGAGTGAGAACATGTGGTGTTTGATTTTCTGCTCTTGTGTCAGTTTGCTGAGAATGATGGTTTCCAGGTTCATCCATGTCCCTACAAAGGACACGAATTCATCATTTTTGATGGCTGCATAATATTCCATGGTGTATATGTGCCACATTTTCCCTGTCCAGTCTATCATCGATGGGTATTTGGGTTGGTTTCAGGTCTTTGCTATTGTAAACAATGCTGCAATGAACATTCGTGTGCATGTGTCCTTATAGTAGAACAATTTATAATCCTTTGGATATATATCCAGTAATGGGATTGCTGGGTCAAATGGAATTTCTATTTCTAGGTCCTTGAGGAATCGCCACACTGTCTTCTACAATGGTTGAACTAATTTAGACTCCCACCAACTTCCTGACACCTTACACTAAAATTAACTCCAGATGGATTAAATACTTAAACATAAGACCTAACACCATAAAAACCCTAGAAGAAAATCTAGGCAAAACCATTCAAGACATAGGCGTAGGCAAGGACTTCATGACCAAAACACCAAAAGCATTGGCAACAAAAGCCAAAATAGACAAATGGGATCTATTCAAACTCCACAGCTTCTGCATGGCAAAAGAAACAGTCATTAGAATGAATCGGCAACCAACAGAATGGGAAAAAATTTTTGCAGTTTACCCATCTGACAAAGGGCTGATATCCAGAATTTACAAAGAACTAAAACAGATTCACAAGAAAAAAACAAGCCCATTCAAAAGTGGGCAAAGGATATGAAAAGGCGCTTTACAAAAGAAGACATACATGAGGCCAACAAACATATGAAAAAATGCTCATCATCACTGATCATTAGAGAAATGCAAATCAAAACTACATTCAGATACCATCTCATGCCAGTTAGAATGGCGATCATTAAAATATCTGGAGACAACAGATGCTGGAGAGGATGTGTAGATATAGGAACACTTTTACACTAATGATTCATTTTAAAGAACTAGCAAAGCAGGAGCAAACCAAACCTAGTAAGTAGAAGAAAAATAATAAACATTAGAGCAGAAATAAATGAAATTAAAATGAACAATATAAAAGATTAATAAAACAAAAACTTGGTTTTTCGAAAAGATTAAAAAATTGACAAAATGTTAGCCGGAAAAAAAAAATATTTAAAGAGTAGACTCAAGTAAATACAATTAAGAGGAAAAAGGGGACATCAATACCAAAGAAATGTAAAAGGATCATTAGAGGTTACAATGAGCAACTACATGGTAGTAAATAGGAAAGTCTAGCAGAAATGGAAAAATTCCTGGACACACACAACCTACCAAGACTGTAACATGAAGAAATCCAAAAGCCAAACAGACCAATAACAAGTAACGAGCTAGAGGCCATCATAAAAGGCTCCCAGCAAAGTAAAGCCCAGGACACAATGGCTTCACTGCTGAAATGTACCAAACATTTAAAAGAGAACTAATTCCAATCCTACTCAAACTATTCTTAAAAATGGAAGAAAAAGGAATACTTCAAAACTCATTCTATGAGGCCAGTATTATCCTGATATCAAGGCCAGACAAAGACATATGAAAACAAGAAAACTGCAGGCCAATATTCCTGATGAACATAGATGCAAAAATCTTCAACACCATGTTAGCCAATTTAATTCAACAACACATTTAAAAGGTCATTCATCATGACCAAGTGGGATTCATCCTTGGAAAACAAGGATGGTTCAACTTATGCAAATCTATCAATGTGAGACATCACAGCAAAAGAATAAAGATCAAAAATCATATTATCCTTCCCACTGATGCTGAAAAAAGCATTTGATAAAATTCAACATCCCTTCATGATAGAAACCCTCAAAAAATATGGGTATAGAAGAAACATACCTCAATGCAATAAAAGCCATATATGACAGACCTATACATACTATCTTACTGAATGGGGAAAACCTGAAAGCCTTTCCTCCAAGATCTGAAACACAGCAAGGATGCCCATTGTCACCACTATTATTCAACATATTATTGGAAGTCCTAGGTAACGCAATCTGACAAGAGAAGGAAATAACGGGCATCCAAATCAGAAAGGAAGAAGTCAAATTATCCTTGTTTGCAGATGCTATAATCTTATACTTGAAAAAACCTAAAGTATTCACCAAAAAACAATTAGGACTAATAAATTCAGTAAAGCTACTGAATATGAAATCAACATACAAAAATCAGTAGTATTGCCATATGCCAACAGTTAACAATCTGATAAACCAATCAAGAAAGCAATCACATTTACAAATAGCTACAAATAAAAACCTAGGAATTAACTTAACCAATGAAGTGAGATATCTCTACAATGAGAGCTAGAAAATACCAATGAGAGAAATGAAAAAAAGAAACAACAAAATGAAAAGATATTTCATGTTCATCAATTAGAGGGATCAATATTACTAAAAATGTCAATACTATCCAAAGCAATTTATAAATTCAATGGACTATCCATCAAAATACCAATGAGATTTTTCATGAAAATAGAAAAATAATCCTAAAATTAATGTCGAATCAAAACAGACTCACATTAGCCAAAGCTATCCTGAACAACGAAAAAACCAGATGAATCACATTACATGACTTCAAATGACACTACAGAGCTACAGTAAACAAAACAGTACGGTACTGTTATAAAAACAGATATATAGACCAACAGAACAGAATACAGAACACAGAAACAAATCCATACATATACAGTAAACTCATTTTTGATAAATGTGTCAAGAACATACATCAGGGGAAAAGATAGTGTCTTCAATAAATGGTGCTGGGAAAACTGGATATCCATATCCAGAAGAATCAAACTAGACTCCTATCCCTTGCCATATACAAAATCAAATCAAAATGAACTAAAGACTTAAATGTAAACCTTCAAACCAAGAACCTTCTAAGAGAAAACTCCCAAAAGAAACTCTCCAGGACATTGCTCTACAGAAAAATTTCTTGACTAACACTGCACAAAACAACAGACATTATGGGGTCACACCAAGTTAAAAAGTTTTGCACAGCAAAGGACACAATCAACAATGTGAAGGGACTACCCATAGAATGGGAGAAATATGTTTAAACTATCCATCCAAAAAGGGATTAATAATCAGCATATATAAGGAGCTCAAACAACTGTAAAGAAAAAAAAAAACCCTAATTTTAAAACTGGCAAAAGATCAGAATAGACATTTCTCAAAAGAAGACATACAAATGGCAAAGTTATATAAAAAGGTGCTCAACATCATTGATCATTAGCAAAACGCCAATGAAAATTACAGTGAGCTATCATCTCACCCCAATTAAAATGGCTTTTATCTAAAAGATAGCCAATAACGAATGCTGGCAAGGATGTGGAGAAAAAATAATCCTTGTACGCTGTTAGTGGAAATGTAAATTAGTACAACCACTATAGAGAACAACTTGGACATTCCTCAAACAAAATAAAAATAGAGTTACAGCTAGTGCTCGACTTACAACCATGATTGGTTCTGACAGACCGGTCATAACACGATTTGGTAGTAAGTTGAGTAGGCTATATGCACGCGGAGATGGTAGCACTGCCGGAAGCTGGTCTGCACTGTCGTACGCCCAGCTGGGCAACGTTGGCGCTGCCAGACGCGGAGCAGTTGTGGCTAGCGATTGTGGTTGTAAAGTCGAATGGTCGTAAGTTGCATAGGTCGTAAGTCGATCAATACCTGTATTTAATATGATTCAGCAATCTTACTGCCAAGAATATGCTCAAAAAAAGGAAATAAGTATATCAAAAAATCTCTGCACTTTTGTGTTTATCGCAGCACTATTCACAATAGCCAAGATTTGGAGGCAACCAAAGTACCCATCAACAGGGGAGTGCAGAAAGGAAATGTGGTACATATACATAATGGAGTAGCATTCAGACATCAGAAAGAATAAGATCCTGTCATTTACAACATGGATGGGCCTGGACATCATTGTGTAAGTGAAATAAGTCAGGCACAGAAAGACAAACTTCACACATTCTCACCTATTTGTGGGAGCTAGTAAGTAAAACAATTGAACTGATGGAGACAGAGAGTAGAACAATAGTAACCAGAGGCTGGGGAGGTGAGAGGGAACAGTTAATAGGTACAAAAATATAGTTAGAATGAATAAGATCTACTATGTGATAGCACAACCGAGTGACTATATTCAAGAATAATTTATAGTATATTTTTAAATTAATAAGAGAGTATAATTGGATTATTTGTAACATAAAGGTAGCTGCTTGAGGTGATACAACCCCATTTACCCTGATGTGATTATACACTGTATGCCTGTATCAAAATATCACATGTGCCCTATAAAATATATATACCTAATATGTACCCTCAAAAATTAAAAATTAAAAAAAAGGACTACTCTAAGATTATTAAAAAGGTATTATATAAGAAGTGCAGGATGCTATATCAAATGTCATGGGAGATACCAAAGTAGCAGAGTACAATATACCTGCTTTCAAGTCTTTGCAGTGTGCTGGTTACTAGCACAGGAGATTATATGTCATTGTAAGGTGAGGGCAAAATATAGTTGGAAGTGAACATTCATTATACAATAATAAATGCTACCTTGGCTTTTTTGGTCAATAAATTTGAAAATGATATTTTAGGCTGAGATAGGTAATTGTCGGAAGAAACTGAGAAAACAGGAAAAGGAAGACAGAGAGACTGCAGGAGGGTGTATCTATTCTCATATCTGAAGATATTTATGGGCTGCTTACAGGATATTTGTTTTATGTACAGTTGCAACGCACCAGCAGACTCCTGCCCCTTCAAATAAGTGTTTACATTCTATGTCTTCCTGAATGCGTATCATGTACACACCTTGAAGCACTGACACAGAAAGGAAACACAACCATCTTAAACTGCTATGGTTCTTATTTATACTGTAAATTAAAATGTATAAGCTTGTTAATATACTTATACCTCAATTTATAGTTTTTCTGCATTTATACAAAACACACACACAGACACCCCTCCAAGCTCTAATGTGATCATGAGTATCTCTTTTATCTTCATGTATGATATTTATTCAACATATAATTGGTGAACATCTTCCATGTACCAGGTACCATGAAAGGTCTGAGAATTCTGTCTTAAGGAATTGAAAGGCTCACTTAAAAAAACAAAACATTACAATACAGAAGCTTTTGTGTTATAAATTTAGATTGCAAAACTCTACTCATGTATTCACAGATATCATACATGCAACAGTTATGTACACTTATGAAATATAAGTTGCAATCTTATCTCTATTATACATTACATACAACTTTCATTATGGCTTTTAACTAAATTATGAGGTGAAAGAAAGAAAAAGAAAGAAAGAAAAGAAAAATTTTCATCCTAGACTACATTTTGGTATATTAACATAATAGCAAGATAACTTTTTTATATTAATTCTTAATAAATATAAGTGAAAATTTCTGAGAATAGAATTCTATAAAATGTCTCAAACTTTATGTTCCCACAACACTTCTATAATATTAAAAATTATTGAGGACTCCAGACAGCACTTATTGCTCTGAATTATACCTATCAAGAGTTATATGTTAGATATTACATTTTTAAATATTCATTTATTTACTTTAAAATAATTATAATAAAACTTCTGCACAGATAACATAGATGGAATTTTTTTTAATAAACACTAACTACATTTTCCAAAACAGAAAAAGAACTAGTTAGAAGAGTGTCACTGTTACACATTCTCACAAATCTTTTTAATGTCCAGAGGAACAGCAAGATCCCCATATTTGTTTCTGTATTCGACCTGTTGTGATATGTTGCCTTGGTTGAGCTGTATAAAGAGAATCCTCCAGCAGGTGTTTAGTTGGAAAATTAAAGACAACATAAACTCCCTAAAAGGGGTCTTGAAGACCCCCAAAAGACCTCCACAATACTTTGATAATTATTGATACATATGCTAAAGAACATTGTCACTTGGGTCAGTCATCATTTAGTCTTCTCCAAAAATACTTAAATATTCCAAAGAAATTCCATAAATTCTGCTTACATTCTCAGAGGATGAGAAGGAGGAGGAAAAGGAGAAAGAAGAGGAGAAGAGGTAGTAGGAGGAGGGAAAGCATCAGGGAATTGAACAATTATATGAATTGGGCTTCTTGTTACTGTCATCTTTAAATATCAAAATTCCACATTTATAAAACTTAGAAGTAATTACAGAATTATAGCAATATAAGACCTTTGAGATTGTAACTTGAAAAGTAACAGAATAAAATACCAATAGCCAAAGAGGCTAAAGAATTATCCCAAAAAATGGCAAAAATACACTTATAAAAAGGCTCAAGGTTTAGAAGGAGAGACCCAGCTTAAATGTAAGCAGATCTTTCTTTTCATATATGTACATACAAATATCCCTAAGTAATACACACACACACACACACACACACACACACACACACACACACACACCCTGAGAAACATCATATATATTGTCCCATCTTTACTTGTATTTATACTTGGAAAATACTTAAGTCTAATGGTATAACCAAACTACACAATTATTATAGATTAGTAACATTTCCTATCGTTTCAATTTTTTCAACAATAACTTTAAATATAATTAAAATATGTTTTATTCTGAATTCAGATCACTGAATCTCTTAAGAAAACTAATAGTATATCAAATACAGTTTAAAATTTACAACACAAACTATACAATCAATTCTCAAATATTTTATCTATACTACCCATGTTTAAAGGAAATCATAAGAACATATTTAAATGTCAACTATTCAATAAGTCGTTGTTAAAATTGTAACAAATAAGATAATTTACATTATTTCTACTTAACTTTCCAGATAGTATCATAACCTTTTACTTGCAATCTTTAATGAAAATTTTAAGAGCTCTATGCATAGAGATTACTGCATTCTTTGGCATAGAAGAAAATATATCATGTTTATTAATACATATAAGATCAGAACAAAAAATTAATTTAACAAGCAGTAAGTACTCCCTAAAACAGAAAGCCCATAGCACAGTTCAAATTATTGAAGATTAAAATGCTTTAGAAATAAAAATCAAATTAAAAAATACAACTAATATGCTTATGATAAAATGAATCCATATTTAATTTTAACAGCTTAAGGACAATTTCTGTGAATTTTCAGCATAATACTGTTCCCTCAAAGAATTTTTTTAATGAGGTAAAAAGAAGCTAAATGAGAGTCAATCAGCTATAGACATGCCAGAAATCTAGAATGTTAACTCATGTAAGGTTATGATAAAGAAAACCTTCCAACAAATTGATAAAAGAAGAATTACTGATATTTGGCTCAGTAGATATAACAGCTACAACAATGTATTTCTTCCTCAACTGTCCTCTGATTTATCTTTGCATTTATAAACACGTTTGAGCATGACAGAATAAAGAAGCAATTACAGTTTTGTTCATAATTTTTTATTTAATGATTACTCACTTATTTATTTATTTCGTGCCCACTATGTGCCAAGCACTATATTAGCCAGATGTACTTTACCAAATACTAATACAAATGAGTGGAACACAGTTTGTCAAAATCCTTAATGATGTAAAGCAAGAGGATGATGAGAAGTGAATAAACCTATCAGTTGCATATCACTGAAAATAATACTGATACATTTTAAAACCATTCCTACAAATTATTGCATTGAGATACTGAACAGACTAATAAGTCTATGTAATAGACTTCACACTGTGTCTACCAAGAAGAAGTTATGTCCATGGGGTCCTTTAGAGAACGTTATTTACTATGAGCTGCAGCCCCCAATTTATAGCAGAATTCAATTAATTCTGGCTTGATGAAATCTTCTTCTAGAGGTTTTATTCAAATTTTGAGAGGACATTTTGGAAAGGAGTTATTGAACTTTCATATTGAAGAAGTCTACAGAATATAGAAAGAAAGACATGGTATAATATGCAGTCTCACATATAATGCCACACTGAGGAAGGCAAATCTGCAACCAAAAAGAAGTTTCACGAATTCTTTCACATTTCTCAGTAGTAAAGGGGTTAATCATTGAAAGAAAGCATCCTTATGTTGGTACGAGATAAAACATTTTTAAAAATATCGTTGCTATAATTATTAAATGATTCACAATTTTAATGTGTTTTCAATTTTATAGGAATGTCATTAGTTTTATGTATTTTAGTTCCTTGTATTAAAATCAAAAAGCATCCTCCACCACATTCCTTAACATAATTAGTTCATAAGCCTCACAAGAAAAAGTCATAATATATTAAGCATTCCGCGTAAGAGGAATACTTTCTTTCTGAAAAACACGAAATGCTTACAATACAGACTCTAAAACTTGTATATGATACTAAATTCTAAACATGGATGTTGAAAATTCTTGGTCTACCCTCCAGTGAGATTAACCAGACAGAGTTCTGAGAGAAGGTGTCACTTGATACAAAGTGACGATGATGTGGAGAATGACAATCCAAAAAAGAGTAAATATGACTGCTTACCTTAAAGTGAAAGCTTGATGACAAATACACAGAAATGAAAATGACATAGCAGATGACTGGGCTGCACTGATAAGTATTTACATTTAAACGACTTTCCAAACTTCATATAAAAGCACTACTGCTAAACTATAGACTACACTAATGTTCAATTCTTACCAAAATTTCAGTATCTGTAGCTTGTTCTTGGGCCATCTGAATTGCTTTTGCCAGATCTTCTTCACCTTCTGGTATGCTAAAATTGTCATCTTGTATCTAGATCACAGAGAAAGAGAAGGATAGAAGAGTGAGCAGAAATATAAAATACTTCACTTCAGAAATAATTTTTCTTCACAAAGCAAAGGATCAAAGAAACACTTTATGTGAAACACATGTCATTCTGAACATCCATGAAAAATGAATAACAAACTGCTTTCTTCTGAATTCCTTGTAAATGTCAATAAACGTCACTTCTAATAAATTCAAGATTAGTTTGTGGGCAACTGCTTTTAACTATAATAGCAAATGTAATCTAACAATGCTGCTGAAAAAATAATAAGGCTATCTAAATGTCACCATTCTCTCCCCATCCCAGGTATTCTCCACCATCACTTTTTCATAACTACTAGCAACTGGAAATCTCTGCTTTATTAAAAAATAAAACTCACTGAGCATTAAAATCTTGAAAGGACATGATGGATTGTAATTACGTTATTAATGACAGTTAAGACTTAACACATGCTTCTGATATGCTGATCACTGGTTTAAGCCCTTTACATTTATTAACTTATTCAGAAACTTCATATGGTACATATTATCTCCATTTTACCAGTAATAAAAAGTCTGTCTCCAATGTCTGTCCCATCACTTGTTCACTCAGGCTTGCCAGGCTTATTTCCATACAGTTTCATTCACAGCCTCTGTCATCTACCAGTGACTTTATCCTCCAGGTGTCCAAAGCAATGATAGGTCTCATGGGAAAAATGAATTAAAGGAATGCTTTGAGATAGGAACCACATTAGACAGAAGTACAGTTAAGCCGGAAGGATGCATAAGGCCTGAGCTCCAACTGGGTAGTTGGAGCTACCAGTTGGCAGTGGGAATCTAGGAATCCTTGCCAAGAGTGGACTGAATGACAGGAAATGCCTCCTGAACACAGATGACAGTTTATGGTAGTAATCTATAAGGCAGGCAATAAGGAGCTAAACCTAAAGGACAATTAACAGGAAAACCGAAAGAATCAGATGTATTATCCAATTTAAATGTTTAAACAGAATTTTCACATCTCATTCTTAATCAGCTCAATTCAGTTGAAAAACTATCTCTTAAGAAAAAAGAAACAGTTCTTACATGTTTCAGAAAAAAAACATTTCATGAGAATGACTGCAATAAGTTTACAGAATAAATACCTAAATTAACATATTACCTCTTCATATTCACAGTCATCTTCAGATGTGTCAGTTATGGTGACCTCTGAATATCTTGTCAAGTTTTCATCTCAAAAAATATAGAATAAAATTATTATACAAAAAATTGATTTGACCTTCAAATATAGTATTGGATTCAACTGTCTCCCCAGGAAGTCAGAAAATATATATAATTTTTAAAAATGCATCTTCCCCATACAGCCTATAAATCTAGATATTTTAAAATAAAATACTTTGTTATTTTTCACAACTCAAATCCATGAAAAACTACATTTCTATCGTCTGTTTGACTATTTGCCATCTATCTAATGATTTTCAACTCGATTCTATAAAGGCTTATGAAAATATACATAGTATCATAAGGTAGCATGAATTAGAAAGAGATAACAAAAAATGGTAAATTTTTCAAATTCATCTTAAACCACAATGAATTTTTCAGAGCTCCTGAGTTAACTCTTCACAGTGCATGAATAAAGTGTGACATTATTTGGTTTAAAGTGTTGTGAATTAACAAAATAAATGCACACCAATATTTAAGTATAAGTAAAAAACACATATCAATGTTTATATCAATAAAATTTAGTTAAATTTTACTTTTCCATACATCTCTATTTTTAAATTATCTTTATAGGAAAGATAACTTAATTTTTAAGCAAATATAAAGTATACAGCTATCATAATTCAAAATTTCATAAATAGGGAAGAAATTAAATATCAATGGAAATGATTCTAACATAAAATAATTCTAAGAGAATTGCTTTAAGACTTTCAAAAATTATGTTACTCTAATTACATGAGAACTTCAAGACAATATTTTATGCTAACTCACAGCACACACCAGCAATGCTTGTTGTTGTTGTTAGGTTTACATTTTTTTCAACTATACTGACTTGGTTATACCAAGTTTAAAATGTATGAATTAAACACAGTAATGGTTATGAAAATCAAAGATAAGATTAGCCTATTCTTCATTTTGCTGCTGATCATAAAATGTCCCTGGTTGGGCCAGGCACAGTGGCTTACGCCTATAATCCCAGCACTTTGGGAGGCCAAGGCAGGACGTCAAGAGGTCAGGAGATCGAGACCATCCTGGCCAACATGGTGAAACCATCTCTACTAAAAATAAAAAAAATAAAAATAAAAAATAGCTGGGCATGGTGGCACATGCCTGTAGTCCCAACTACTTGGGAGGCTGAGGCAGGAGAATTGCTTGAACCCAGGAGACGGAGGTTGCAGTGAGTTGAGATTGTGTCATTACACTCCAGCCTGGGCGACAAGAGCGAGAGTCCATCTCAAAAAAATAAATAAATAAAATGTCTCTGGTATTATGCTTACCAAGAGTTAGTTAGCTGAAATGGTATATAACAACTTCTATTGTTTGTAACAAGAATAGGTAACACTTACAGAGTATTTAACAGGAACCAGGAACTGTTCTAAGGGTTTTCTGTGTATTAACTAATTTCAGCCTCATCCTGTCTATGAGGCTGGAACTACAATTCCATTTTACAAATCAAGAATCAGAGGCACCAAGTTTCCACAGCTAGGACCTAACAGAGTTGGGAATAAGCCCCAGACATTTAGGTTTCACCATGTTACATTGTCTCTCCATGTTCTGTATGGGTTTTCTGTGCTATATAAGTACATAAAATATTTGCCAATTATTTTCCACAGAGATCTAAGCCTATAAACGTATTATTGCTACCCAGCTCCAACATAAGTAATCATTCTTCCCTGTATTTCTTATCCCTATCCCTCGAAGGTGACACTTAAGCCCTATTCTATTATGGCCAATCCTCATATATCAGGTATCTGTCAAAAGGTCAGTATTTTGTTGCCAAACATGACTAAGTGCCTCTCCTAATAACATAGTGAAAAGTAATTAGGCTCAAAAATAGCTAGTTAAATAATTAAACAACAACCACATAAAAATAGTTGCGTACTTGCAGTCTACTCCATAACTTTAAATCATCTATATAAAAGACTACAAAGAGTAAAATACTTCCTTTATCATCTACTACTGCAGAATAGTTTCTAATAGTGTTTACCTCACTCTCTAATTCCTTGCCATCAGCCTCTTTAAAGACCATAAAGCTTCTACTAGCAATCTGTTTAAGGTATTTTATCTTTCACTAACAAATTATTTCCAGCATCTCCCTAATCCCCAGTTCCAAAGCCATTCTGTTACTTCTTTTTTTTTTTTTTTTTTTTTT
>NW_016107404.1:4683711-4703480 GCF_001604975.1 Cebus imitator
AGGATGGTCTCGATCTCTTGACCTCGTGATCCACCCGCCTCGGCCTCCCACAGTGCTGGGATTACAGGCTTGAGCCACCGCGCCCGGCCAAATTTAACATCTCACTCCAGATATTCATCCTGAAGGTCATGCTAAGTGAAACGTTAGATACAGACAGGCAAATACTGCATAACCTCACTTATACATGAAATCTAAAAGTCCAACTCCACCAAAACAGACATTAGAAGGGGAGTTACCCATGAATAGAGGGTAGGGAGAATGAGGGGATGTTGGTCAACATTGCACAAATGTTCAAAGAATTTATGGAGATCTAATGCACAGCACAGTAACTATGGCTAATAATAATGTACCATGTATTTGAAATTTGTAAAGAGAGATCTTAAATATTCTTACTACAAGTAATATAAAAATGGAAAGGTAACTACATGAGGTAAATATGTTAATTAGCTTGGGTGTGGTAATTATTTCACAATGCATATGTAAATAAAAATATGCTGTATACCTTGAATATATGTAATTTTGTCAATTACATCTCAATGATGAAAAAAGGAACAATAAGCACTTATGATACTCTAATTTCTGTGGGTCAAGAGCTCAGTGGTGGTTTAGCTGGTGGAATTTGACTTGGGGGGGTCTCTCATGATGTCACAGTCAAATGACAATAGGATTAGGGTCATCTGAAGGCTGAGATGAGGCAGCAGGATCCATTTCTATGGCAGCTCACTGACACTGTACTAGTTTGCCTGAAGACCTCAGTTTCTCCCCATGTGGGTCTCTCCACAGACTGCCTTAGCATCCTCAACATATGGTAGCTAACTACCCCCAGAATAAGCAGTACAAGAGAACAATGTGGATGCCACAATAGCTTTTCTGGCCAAACATCAGAGGACACACATCATTTCTTCAATATCTTACTGGTTACATGGGTCACCCTATTCAATGTGTGAGGATTACATAAGAGCATGACTATTAGGAGGTGGGGCTCACTGGTCGTGTATTAGTTCATTCTCATCCTGCTATAAGGAAATACCCAAGACTGGGTAATTTATAAAGAAAAGAGCTTTAATTGGCTCATGGTTCTGCATGGTTGGGGAGGCATCAGGAAACCCACAACCATAGCAGAAGGCACCTCTTCACCGGGCGCCACGAGAGAGAATGAGTGAAAGCAGGGGAAATGCCAGATACTTATAAAACCATCAGGTCTCGTTAGACTCACTCATTATCACAAGAGCAGCATGGGAGAAACCGGCCCCATGATCCAATTACCTCCACCTGGTCCTGCTCTTGACACATGGGTATTATTATAATTCAAGGTGAGAATTGGATGGAGACACAGAGCCAAACCATAACAGGTGTCATTTGATTTAAAGACTATCTTCCTTCCATACTATAAGAGTGTTAAAAGAGTTAATATATGTAAAGCATTTAGATAAGTACCTGGCTTATAGTAAATGTTAAAAGTATTTGTTGTCATTTCTTTCCTCACTCTACAAAGAGATGACTATCTATGGAAAAAAATCTCTTAAATTTCTCATGCCTCTGTTCCCCCATATGTTAAAATAAATAAAAGACAATTCTAAATTTCTCTCCAGTTATAGATTTATATCTTTCTCATAGTTTTATATAATGAGATAAAATTTCCTAAAGTTCAGCTAGAGGAAGTCAGCCTCTTTTCTATGAAAAACCATGACCCCTTCTGAGAGACAGCTACTAGAAAGTCATTTTGTAAGCAGTCACTTGTATGTCTCCAGAAAAGCAATGCCATCCTTCACCATGTTCATACCATAATAATTTCAAAAAGAAGTAAATGCTCTAAAATCTTCAGGATAGGCTTTAAAGTTGTAAATAAGCCAACCACTGATAAGAATATATGAGGAAGAGATGTCACAAGTAGATATAGAGTAGAAAAAAAGTGATTTGTCCTCAAAGCATAGAAAATATCAAACAGTACTTGTATACTCCTACCCAGCAAATACTCTAGACAATGGCTTTTTATCACTAAAATGTATTACTTTCCAACAATCAAAAAAGATTAAGGGAAAACACAACTACCATTTTATAAAACTTGAAAGTATTTTCACATGGACCAAAACTATATTTATTCTAGTAACACCACAGCGAGGTCTAACAGCACAGATATAGTCGTTTCTAAATTGAAAATGAAGAAACTGAGTAAGACCTTAAAAGATTTGCCCAAGACCACATAGCTATGAATGGCAAAGATAAATTCCTGAGATACAAATGCCATGAATTTGCAGCTACATCATACTATTTCTACAGTAACACAATAGGATATGTTTTTTTAACCAATATCCCAGATAATGAACTCACCCAATTTTTTCCAAAACTCTCAAGTGTTACATTAATAAGAGGTAAATTAAATCACATAGATAACTCAATTTGAAGATCCACAGAGGAAAGATAAGTAGAAAAGAGCTACAGGCTACAGACTCAAAACGAAATCTAACCAAGGGCAAGAGATTGATGAGACAATACATCAGGTAGTGGACAAAACACTCAAACTAGAAGATACATACTTTGATTGGTTTTTATGTATCCATGATATAATTTATATTTTAAAATTCCCAGAAGTAAATCAGTTTAAATTGTGCAATGTTATTAAGGACATGAATATACTTTGACACTTACGTTTGTATGCATCTTTTTACCTGGATAGCTAGCTGGCAACATGGACAGGTGCACAAACTGATCCTAAAGTGATTCTGTAGCAGTTTGCAAATATACACACTATACAAAATATAACAATTAATGTTGAAATTGGAGGAGAAAAGGAAATAGTATTACAGAAATAAGATAAGGATTAAGATGCAGCACATACCATAGGTTTAATAAGATTGGTTAAAAATAACCCCCAGACTTTACTCTAAGCTTCCCAGTAAACAGGATAAAAAGGGACATGGAATCAGATGCTAATTCTGTATCAACCCAATGAAAACTGAGTTTCTCAACAGATATCCAGGAACATCTTGTTCCAAAGCCAGAGAGAAATGACATTCTTGGGTTCTCATAAAAACAACAGTACATTATAGATATATCAATCCCCTTGGCCCTTGGGACAGCCAAAAAGGCAGAGTGAAGTAGGATATGATGGAGTATTATACGTGAAAAACTTTGGAAAGCACTGCTTTGGATAGCAATCTTGCCAGAGTAGAAAAGGTTAATTCATCAAGAAAGAGAAAATGCTTTACACTCTGGTTCTGCTTTCACTGAGCAACTTTCTCAACTGTAATTTAATCTCTTAGGTGATCCTACTCTCCAGGAAACATCCATACAATTAAGCTAATCACAGTTTTCATGCAAAGTTATTCTTCCACTGAAATAATAAGCTAGCACTCTTGCTTAAAACCAGTTTCTTAATGTCAAGCTGCCTTTAAGCCCTTAAAAAACTCCCATCCCTCTAGCTCCCTAGTATTCCTTCAAAGAACACTGTTGAATTTCAGTTCCAAAATTCTTCTGCCCCGTCTGTTCCCCTTATATCTGGTTCTTACATATCTGTATACTTGGCCTTGACTTGACGCTTAATACTGTGCCTGGTTTTCTACACTGTTCTTGCCTAGGATAGTGTCCATGGCTCCTTTTCTCCCCACGCTGAAGCCACAGCCCACAGCACCATCCAACTCCAGGCCAGGTTCTGTATCCCTAGTCATAACCTAGACACAGACTGAGGCTCCCATTCCTCCTAAATCTCCATTTGCTCTAAAAGGAATTTAGTAGCACTTGTGAGTTTCATAGCATGAATTAGTTCCCTGGTATTTGGTCACCATGGGTGAATAATCTCATAGTTTCTGCACTAGCAGAGCCTGCACCAGATCCTGATATTGTAGATATTATCAGAAAATGGGAAAATGTAACACCCACCCCAAAACTGCCAGGGAGCCCTAAGCCCACCACAGTACTACAGAGGACACAACCGCCAGGAGCCTCAGGGAGACAATTTTGGTTGGCCTAATGGTGCAGTGCTTGAGGTGCCAATTGGTACGAGGGGGAGACAATAACATTCTGCAAATGGACCAAAGCCAGAAACCAATGAACGATTTTCAGATGCGAGCAGCATAAAAAGTACCTTACACATTGCTCTCTTCCAGTGCTGCATTTGTAGGCAGGGGTTTACTGCCAGCAGCAGCAGCATCTTTATAAAGAACTGGAGTTGAAACATATAGCTAATTATATTTTACATGATTGCCCAAAGCTACTATAGACAGAAATCATTTTGTAATCCTTGCCATCACTGCAGAGCCAATGTGCAAGGGACAATCTAAAATCCAGCCTGGATCATCCACAATCAACATTTTAAATTGAAATAAAAATACTGTAAATAGCAAACTTCATAGTCTTGTTCCCTTAGGAAGGCCAATTTAAATAAGTTAGCTGAGTAATGTAGACAAAAAACGGAAGGTATCTGGCATGCTTATGTTCACATTCCCTTTTGCCAATTACTCCCTGCAGTTTTTACCACACAGTCTTCATGAGGACGCAGAATGCTTATTAATATCTTATACCAGGGAGCCACTACCAATTCAATAGAATTGGCAAGAGTGGAAATGTATAGGCCACCCCTGTCCTAGACAGCTAATGTGTATCTTCTACCTCCAAAACTGGAAAATAACTTTTGTTCAGCATATAAGACTCAATGTTAACGGCAGCTGGTGGTGTTAAGTCTTTCCAACTTCTAGGCTGGGAGATCCAAAGATATGGGCTCTACATGTGGTATCTCTATCTGAAAATGTAAAGGCCAGAGTTCAAGATATTAATCTACAGACTTCCTACTTCAATTACAGTCCTTGGAACAGCAACACCAGCAGCACCAGGAAGCTTCTTAGCAATGCAGAAGCTCAGCCCCCTTTCCACACTTATTGAATTGGAATCTTCACTTAAAGATCCACAGGTGAGTCATACATACCTTAATTTTTGACTACACTAAAGGACACAGAACAAAACACATTTTTTTCTCTCCAGATAGCCTATGACTTTCACACAGGTAAAAATCAACACTCTGGATTTAGCAACATAGTTCTTGGTCTATGTATATGCAAATTGTCTATCCTTTTTATTTGAATATACATAGGGTATATATATTCTAATATCTAAGAACCCATGCACAAATTAAGTTCCAATGATAAGAAATACACTATTAGAGTTCATAATAATTATTAAGAATTTTACAAATGTCTTTTCACTTAATACTACAAACATTTCACAGAAGTACCATGTTATAACAGAAGAAAACATGGCAAACACATGTATCTAAGGGAATGTTAGTTTTAAAAAAAGAGAAAAGATAAAGAAATCTATGCATCCACCTCTCTATTTTTACTTACTCAACTACAATGTTTAGTTTTTTTAAAAAAAGTTAAAAACCATACAGTAAATTCAAAAAAAGGAAAACTTCAGTTTTAACTAAAGTTATCAGTGAACAATACTATTGCAGTGAAAGGCTAGATGGAAATGTTACTTAAGGAGACAGCAGCCTGGTACAGTGGCTCATGTCTGTAATCCCAGCACTTTTGGAGACCAAGGCAGTAGGAGCCCTTGAGCACAGGAGTTTGAGATCAATCTGAGAAACAGAATGAGACCCCTGTCTCTACCAAAAAAAATAATAATAATACAAAAACTAGCTGGGCATACAGCCGCAAACCTGTAGACTGAGCTACTCAGGAGGCTGAGGTGGGAAGATCCTCAAGCCTAGGAGCTTGAAGCTGCAGTGAGCGATCATCATACCACTGCACTCCAGCCTTGGTGGCAGAGCTAGACCTCATCTCTAAAAAATAATAATTATTATTATTATAATTACTATTAGATGGAGTCTCACTGTCACCAGGCTGGAATGCAGTGGTTTCATCTCGGCTCACCACAATCTCTGCTTCCCAGGTTCAAGTGATTCTCCTGCTTCAGCCTCCCAAGTAGCTGGCATTACAGGTACACACTGCCACACGCAGCTAATGTTTTTATTTTTAGTAGATATGGGGTTTCACCAAGTTGGCCAGGATGGTCTCGATCTCCTGACCTAATGATCCACCTGCCTTGGCCTCCCAAGTTCTGAGATTACAGGCATGAGCCAGTGCACCCAGCCATAATTAACAAATTTTTTTAAAGACAACATGAATCTTAGATAAGGACATCAGTCTAGTGTGATACCCATATTTCAGGATCTAGAGTCCTGAATTTTGAAGTTTCAGAAAGAAATGACTTTGGGACTCCATCCAGAGCTGATTAGCTTCACAGAACTGGCTCAAACTTACTCAACTCTCTGAAATTGTTGCTGGGGATAGAGGATACCTATTAATTGGTCAGTAAACTTATACCCACCATCTAAAAAGCTAAATCCTTAGTATTAGAATGCCTACAGAGAGGAAATATCAAAAGCTAGAGGATCCAGGTGTCCATGTAAAGGAAGGTATGTAACAAAAACAATACCTCGAGGGCTCCACTTTCCTAGGGTCCATGTATTCCATTACTCTTCCTTGAACAAAGTCTCTTTAGACAAATAACAAAATCGATTAACCTTTAGCTTTCCTAGTACAAATTCATTCTGGCCTTCAATTGTAACTGGGCAGTCCTAAGTGTCCACAGTCACACATTAATAGGTAGCCCCTCCCTACTACAACAATTGAAAACCTCACCCAAGTTGTCTTGATTTCTAATAATAGATTTATTCACAAAAGACAACCAATCTTCTAAGTTCTGGAGATACCTACTTGAGCCTTTACATATCACATAGCTAAAATCTCGCCTTGTATTTTAGAATGCTGCAAATATTTTTCTAATGATGAGTTCTAGAGAGGATTCATGTACTCCATAACACAATTGCTTAGTGTTCTGACAACAGCTAAGAAAAGAACAATGTCATGTATGTTTGTATCTCACCTTGTTGAAGTTTAAAACAGAAAAGCAAAGATATTGTGAGGTTACTTAGAAGAGAAATAGGTGACACTGTTACAGTTAGGCAATTACAGAGAAGGAAGGGGTGTTGCAGAGGTAAGAATTCTTTTTCCTGAACACAGTGTCTAAACCATTATAAAGGACATGGTACCTTTATTAATGCCCCACCCACCGAAGGTAGATCCTCGCTGTTTCCGGTAGGGACATTAGTAATGTAGTGTGGATTTACAGCGTGGATGTGTACTGAGCCCGAGTCAGGACAGGTTAATCCATATTCTTCACATTTGAGTGTTTAAAAGCAGAAAAGTAAGAGATTTCCCAAAGAATTCAACTTTTTTCAAACTCTTGCTCGATATTGCTAGCTCATTGTCTAATATACTAGGAGCATCTGTTCAGTCATAAATAAGGGTAAGTCCAGGACAAATGTAGATTAGAAGTGACTGAGTATATGTACAAAGCAGAGGACATCAGATTTCTGATTCATTTGTGCATATTATAACTTTTATTTACCCACCACAGTAGCTCAATTTAATTACCCGAAAGTAAAGACTTTAAACCAAATGAAGTCTCACTTTGGCAACTATCATAATTGCCTTAAGAAACAATGTCAAATAACATTACACAGGCATCTCTTAATTACCCATGTGAAGAGAGCCCAGGGATACAGGGATAACTGGTATTCATAAGTAATTCTCAAATTTAATTTCAACTAAGAGTTGAAATGACTAAACTTCTTCCCTCAGCATGGTATATAGCAAAATTGATTGATTAAATGTTTTAACTGTGTATCCCCTGACTACTTTTTCATTAAAATACAAAATAGTAGTCAAAGAAAGAAGAAAAGCAAATGGGTTTGATAATTCACAAAATGGATAGTAAAATCCTAAAAAGTTTCAGTTCTTTATATGTGTTAAAGTTCAAATAAGTGTGATTATTTGAAGAAGTCTTTGTAAGACAGGTTTGCAAACTGCTACATCTTGGCAGGTGTGACTCAGTGATCTCCTTGCAAATTAAGTAAACCTGATTTTCATTGCTGAAAGTTGTGTTATGTTAGACTCCTATTTCACAAAGATATTTGCAAAAAGTTACCTCATTGTGTCAATGTCATGTTAACAATTAAACTTTTTCCATGGAAATCATTTTAATGCAAACCAAATGATAAGATGCCTGGTTACCATTCAGTAGCAAGGACACTGGATATAGATAAGCTTCCAAAGAATTGTGAAAAATCATTGTTTAACCTAAAGAGGAATATTACTAGAAAAGACAGCCTGTTAGATCTATGAAAACAGTATAAAACCTCATTTATGACACTGAAGCACCCATATATTTCTTACAAGTTGAATTCAAGTGATTCGAATTTCTATTCCTGTAAAAGTCATTTTTGCACCCAATAAAATACTACCTATTTTCTTTAATCTTTCAACTAAATTCTTCAAAGCTCTCTGTAGTGTGGATGTGTACTGAGCCTGTCAGGACAGGTTAATCGGCTTGTCAAAGCTCACAAAATGAATCATTGCTGGATTTCGAAAATCTTGGATTAAAACTGGGTAGGATTATAGTTGATCAAAAAAATAAGATTAGGCAGAGTTTCCTTAAACAGATAATCATCTCTTTCTTACCTGCCTGAATAAAGGAGTTAGACGTCTTTTTCTCAGGAACTCTACCGGTCTCCCTAGTAGGAATTAATCTATATAACTAGAGGAGGGGAGTTCTAAAGTCTTACACAAGAAATAGTGGCCCTAATTATCCACACATGGCTATTCAATTTTTCTGGGACTTCCGACAAAAATCGCTCATCACTATCTGCTTTCTTCCTAACATCTGCGAGCTTTATACCTCACCAGATCATTATTTACTTGCTCAAGGAAAAAAAAAAAAAAAAAAAACAGCAACTATTCTATTATTAATTAGGCAAACTTGAAACTACCCAGGAAGATGATGCTATGAAACTAGGCATTTAAGCACTGAATAACTGGACCATCGAACAGGACCATGGGTTGGGTATTCTGAGCTTCAGCTCCTTAAAGTCCAGTGGCAGAGGTCTTTCCCTAGTCTCTTAACATTCCCGTTTAATTTGTTGCGACGGCTTTCTGAAAGATTGAGGGCTTATTTAGAAAAGCCATTATGTGAAAGGAAGGTTGAAGCAATTTTTTCTGCTGTCTTAACATAAAAAGCAAGCCTCCATCCAAAATTCGCGTGGTTACTATGAGGCCTTGGAAGGTCTCCCAACTCTTCTAACAGCAGGTACAGGACACTTTGCACTACGGGCGAGAATTCAGTGAGTGGCTCTCAGGGAGACCGTGGTGGCAAACACCTTGACGTCCAACACAGGCTCGTCCAGCACGGTGGATCCAAGCCTCAAAAGCGCCCTCAGTGGGAAGCCCTCGCCTTCCTCCCAACACCCATCACCCGCCAGCGCAGCGAGCCGTGCCTCCACCGGAAGGATACGCTCCAAGTAGTAGGCGCCCTCGGCGGCCACCGCATCCGCCGTGTCCCTGGCGTCCCCGGTTGCCGTCAAACCCATGCCCAACGCCTCTTCCAGGACTCTCAGAGAGGAGTTGGGCATCCCTCGCTGAGCAGCCATCTCTGGCGCTCCGGTCCCCCGCGGCCAGCAGTCCCACAGCGGTCCCTAAGGGCAACAGACAAAACGCTGCCCGACGGCCCCAGGCAGCTCTCGCGAGATTCCGAAATCCCTCACCCTCGCCCCGCGGACCAGCCCCGGGCACAGAAGGGTTGCCGGGAGTCCAAGTAGCTGGCGCCGTCCCGCGCCTCCTGGTTACCGTGGCAACGTTGTTGCCTAGTTAACGCGAGAGCTGGGGCGCAGCTCTCAGAGCGGAGAAAATACAAAGAACGGCTTGTAATGCCCCTTGCCATCTAGGCAGCTTGGTTTTCTTTCGCTTTGACCCTATCATTTCTTTCACGCTTCATTGTCGTCTTTGAATTCCCTTTCTCTTGATTCTTTTGCCCATTAGCAGTCCTCTAATTTCAGATGTTTGTAGATCCCCAAGTGTTTCCAGTGAAAACTACTAGAAAAGGGGAAGTTATTTTGAATTACTGTAATAAAATAAGTTATATTCATTAAAAAAAAAAAGAACAAAAAAAGAAAGGGGAAGTTCTAAACACCTGAAAAAAAATTTTAATGAAAAAATAAGTCCTAAAAATCATAATTGAGAGACTGACCCAGGGGAGCTACCGGACGCAGCTCAGACAGTTAGCAATAAAGAACTATGGCGTTCAGCTTTGTCAGTCCCTTTCTTGTGATCTTTAATGCATTTATCTGGACATGTGTTTTGAGTTCGATTCCGTATACTGAGACTTGGAATAGTATTTGTAGAATTGATTCTCACCAAGGTAAAAACGGTTGCATAAAAATTATGCCCTACAAATTTGGTCCTAACAAATGTATATAGTTGACACTTGCCAGATCATGTGTAGTCCTATTGCTGTGAGAGGATCTTCCTCAGGTTATATCGCATATGTATCAGAAGCAAATTCAAGGACCCTTTCTTTGCAAATATTTTTTCTTTTTTTTTTTTTCCTTAATTTTTATTTTAGGTTCAGGGATACATGTGCAGGTAAACTCGTGTGGCAGAGTTTGGTGTACCGCTTATTTTGTCAGCTAAGTACTAAATGTAGTGCCCAATAGTTATTTTTCCTGATCTCCTCATTCCTCCCACTTTCCTCTTCAAGTAGGCCCCAGTGTCTGTTGTTCCCTCTTTGTGTCCATTTGTTCTCATTATTTAGCTCCCACTTAGACATAAGAACGTTCAGTATTTGGTTTTCTGTTCCTGCATAACTTTGCTAAGGATAATGGCCTCCAGCTCCATCCCTGAGAGAATATGATCTCATTCTTTTATGGCTACATAGTATTCCATGGTATATATGTACCACATTTTCTTTATCCAGTACGTTTATGGGCATTTAAGTTGATTCCATGTCTTTGTTATTGTGAATAGCAATGAACATGCATGTGCATGTGTCTTTATGGTAGAACAATTTCTATTCCTTTGGGTATATACCTAGTAATAGGATTGCTAAGTCGAATGGTATTATTTTTCATTTTATATTTCTTGTTGAAAACTGGAAGCCAGTGGTCCTATAAAAGCTCCCATTTATTACCAAAAGACAGCAGTAACTTCCTAAGAACATATTTGAGAGTGCAGGTGTCAGAGCCAGAGAGACAGCTTTTCAGAGCCTGCTTCCATCACTTACTAGCTATGACACATTGGGCAAACTACTACTTAATCCCTCTAGGCCCTAGTTTCATCACTTGTAAAATGAAGACAACAATATCACCTACCCCAAAGTGCTGTTGCAAAGGGTAAAGCAACATAAAGCATTAAGAACTTATCAGGAACATAGAAGACACTAAGAAATGTGAGCTGTTATTTCTATTACATTTGTTTGATTTTGTTTTATTTTTTAGAATAATCAAGGGTTACAAGTAGACATAATAGTCAGATAATGCATTCTTGGTAGCTATTCTTTTACTACACTACTTTTTGTCCTTGACTTCTCACATCAGACATTTCCTGAGTACTCATTAAATTCCAGGAACAATCACAGGAGGCTGAAAATACAGGAGAAGAATTCTAACATTGGAGAATCTGCTGCTTTTATAGAAAGTCTGCTCTTTGTTTCAGAAGAAGGCATTACCTTATCTCTCCAAGTTGTTTCCTGTAAATCCAGCCTTAACAAATGACCTGAGTAAGGAGTGGTCAAGGCCTTACATTTTTGGCAGATCCAACAAGACATGCAGGAATATAAAAGACATGGAGGAGGGTCTCTCAGAACAATTGCTGTGTAGTTTGATTTGTTTTTGTCCATTACAATGGCTCATCCATTTATTGCTTTATGGATGTAGTGTGTCATCTTCTACAGATATGTTTGTCTCCTGTCTCTTCTGTATGACCTTAATTAAGTTCTCTGAGCCTTAGTATCCTGTTCTGTAAACCAGAGGTTTTAATACCTACCTTACTAAAATATAAAGAGTAAATGAAATATGTAAAAAGCACTTATTACCATGTCTGATATATCAAAGGTTTTCAGTAAGTAATCGTTAATAAAATTTGCTTAAAATGTTGAATGAATATACCAGCCCAATTGTAATTATAAGAAACTTAAACATACAGAAACACTTTAAGATAAAACTTAAATATTTTCAGAAACATTCAGCACTCAAACAAGGGAAAGAGTTTAATAGAGTCAAAATTAATAAATTCTGACCTATATCCCCTGCTTAAAGTAGAGGATAAATGGGAAAAAAAAATTCTTCTCCAAAGAGTTCAACAAAAGAAAACTTGTAACTGAAAGAAGTATCATTAACTGCACTCCTCAAAAAAAATAAAAACCTGTAAGTCTAATTCTATAAAGTTTTCAAGTAGCCAAAGTTTTAATTCAGAGTTACTGATTTGATTATATCCATTGCATGGATTTCAGAATTGGGAGTCACCCAAGATACGTGTGGTTCAACTGCAATTTGAAACACAGCAGTGTGTTTTTAAAGTTCCAATTAGAAGCTACATTAACATTTTATTTTGTAAACCTTTTGGTCTCTGCAATGGTCTAAAAAGCAACGAAATAAAAGCGAAAAATAATTTTAACAAATATAAATAGAACCAATCATTGCCTTCAGATAAAAACATGATGCAACCTTTCAGGAGAACTGCTAATATCTTAAAACTAGTATGGATTTTCAAGGAATAAATTTGAAAATAAATGTGTTACATTTGAATTCTTATTCTGTTAGTAACTAGTTTAATTAAAAAGAAGTGTGAAAGCTTTGCTAAGAGAAAACAAAAACATCATACCCAGTAATTGTGTTATAATGCCTTTCCATCCTATAGTATTTCCTTTGTAATATACTTTACAAACTTCCTTGAAGTAGGAAAAAAAAGTGCCTTAATATTTTGATGAATGAACAGCAAACTATCTACTTTCCCTTTGAATGTGTTGCTGAAAAAGTTGAATAAAGAAAACCAATGGAGACAGTAAAAATAAAGCAACAACTACAAAGGACAACAAATTTTATCTCCTCCCAGCCTAAATGCTCCATTTGTGTAAAAGTGAAATTATTTTTAAAAGCAAAACCAGAAAGGAAGGTGACAATGGATGTACTCTTTGCATTTGCAGATTTAAAGCAGAAAATAATCACATGCAATAATATAGTAAAGTACCGTTCCATTTTCAGAAGTTACAAGCATTCATTTGCTATAGATAGAGTCCAAGCCATTTACTGATGCATCTTTTTATAAAAGTAACTATCTTATTTTCTTTCAAAACTTCACAGTAAGTGGTAGCCAATTTTAGATTTCTGGATTCACAGAAGTAGTAGTAGTAATTGGCTATGGTATAAAATTATCATTTCAAACATACAGAATATATATTTCGTTTTTTCACTAACAACCACTTGAAAATGTATTTCTCTAATGTTCTGAGCCCATGTAGTTCAAACAGGGTCAATCCTCTTGTCTCTGGCAAGGAACATATGTCCCAGGTTTAACCCAAAAGAATATCTCATTATTCTTGGTTACTGTGGTCAGTACTGAAGTTGGCATGTGTCTTAAAAGGAGCCAAATTAGATTTGGTAATTTTTGGAGATTTGTGGAGATTCTTATTCTGCCCCTTGGGACTTAGTTCTGGAGTTGCTGCAGCATCATTGCAAGTATGAAGAAATTATCTAAGAATTGAGTCAGCGTGTAAGACCCAAGTGGAGAAAGAGAAAACTTGAGCCCAGATGCCATCACTTGAACCTCTAGTATACACACGTATATTTCTTTGCTCTGTCAGCTGAGAGGGCCTAGAAGCAACAACACCTCCATTACAATGAGTACTTCAGATTTTAGTTTTTAATACCATTTTCTAATGAAAAGGTTAGAGGGCTCCTTGGAGAAATGACTGATTTTAGGGCTGGACTGGGAATAAAGAAGATGAGCCTGGAGGATCTTATAGTTCCAGAAATTAAAAAAGATCCCACCTACTAAAAAAAAAAAAATCTCAAAGTGATAGGCATAGGTCAAAGGGACACTGCAGCCAGTTGTCCTAGGTGATGGTAGGACAATTTGAGCAACCAAATTACTAAAGTATTACTGAAGTGTAACTCAAAGTATAAAATAATTATCTGAGTCCATACTGATATAAATAAATGACTAAATGATGGGTAAATGAATGCAGAAGAATGGGCAAATCTCCTGTGAAGAATAGTTTTAAGTAATTTATGTAGATACTCTGCATTCCAGGAGGTGAAGCATAGCTGCATATTCCCTAAGTATAGCCTACACATATTGAGTTCCTTATGTAGTAAAATCCCAACTTGACAATGCAGAAACCTGATAAACTACCACCTCACCCAGGTGATCAAGATTAATATCAACAGTGATAAGTCATGTTGACAGTATGTACCCTTGGTATGATGTGATGAGAATGGCACTTCATCTCTGTGATCTTACCCCCAAAGCCCATAACCATGAACCAATCAAGAGACAACATCAGATAAATCTCAATTGAGGGAAACTCTACAGCATACCTGACCCATACTTCTCAACTATCAACATCATTGCATCAGTCCATTTTCACACTGCTAATAAAGACATGTGCAAGACTGGGCCATTTACAAAAGAAACAGAAGAAACAGATTTAAGTTGACTTGCAGTTCCATGTGATTGGGGAGGCCTCATAATCATGGCAGAAGGCAAAAAGGAGCAAGTCATGTCTTACATTGGTGGTGGCAGGCTAAGACAGCTTGTGCAGGGAACTCTCATTTTTAAAACCTCAGATCTCATGGGACTGATTCACTACCACAAGAATATTATGGGGGAAACCACCCAATGATTCAATTATCTCCCACCAGGTTCCTCCCACAACATGTGGGAATTATGGGAGTATAATTCAAGATGAGATTTGGGTGGGGATGCAGCCAAACAATATCATTCTACCCTTGGTCCCTCCCAAATCTCATGTAGTCACATTTCAAAACCAGTCATGCCTTCCCAACAGCCTCCTTAAGTCTCAACTCATGTCAGCATTAACCTAAAAATACACAGTCCAAAGTCTCATCTGCAACAAGGCAAATCCCTTCCACCTATGAGCCTGTAAAATCAAAAGCAAGTTAGTTACTTCCTAGATACAATGGGGTTACAGGCATTGGGTAAATACAGCCATTTAAATGGGAGACATTGGCCAAAACAAAGGAACTACAGGCCCCATGCAAGTCCAAACTCCAGCAGGGCAGTCAAATTTTAACGCTCCAAAATGATCTTCTTTGACTCTATGTATTACATCTAGGTCACACTGATACAAGAGATGGGTTCCCATGGTCTTGGGCAGCTCTGGCTGCTTTCACGGGCTGGCACTGAGTGTCTGTGGCTTTTACAGGTGCACAGTGCAAGCTGTCGGTGGATCTACTATTCTGGGGTATGAGGGACAGTGGCCCTCTTCTCACAGCCTCCACTAGGCAGTGCCCCAGGTAAGGACTCTGGGTGGGGCCTCTGACCCCCACATTTCCCATCTGCACTTCTTTAGCAGAGGTTCTCCATGAGAGCCCCGCCACTTCAGCAAACATCTGCCTGGACATGTAGGTGTTTCCATACATCCTCTGAAAGCTAGGCAGAGGTTCCCAAACCCCAATTCTTGACTTCTGTGGACTGGCAGGCTCAACATCACATGGAAGCTGCCAACGCTTGAGGTTTGCACCCTGTGACGCCATGGCCCAAGCTCTAATGTGGCCCCTTTCAGCTATTGCTAGAGTGGCTGGGACACAGGGTACCAAGTCCCTATACTGCACACAGCATGGGGACCCTGGGCCCGGCCCACAACACCACTTTTTCCTCCCACACTTCCCAGCCTGTGATGGGAAGGGCTGCCGTAAAGACCTCTGATATGCGCTGGAGACATTTTCCCAACTGTCATGGGTATTAACATTCAGTTCCTTGTTACTTATGCAAATTTCTGCAGCTGGCTTGAATTTCTCCTCAAAAAATAGGATTTTTCTTTTCTATCACATTGTCAGGCTGCAAATTTTTCAATGTTTATGCTCTGCTTCCCTTATAAAACTGAATCCCTTAACAGCACCCAAGTCACCTCTTGAATGCTTTGCTGCTACCCTAAATTCAGATACCCTAAATTATCTCTCTCAATTTCAAAGTTCCACAAATCTCTAGGGCTGTGGCAAATGCCACCAGTCTCTTTGTTAAAACATAACAAGCAAAGTCACCTTTGCCCCAGTTCCCAAAAAATTCCTCATCTCCATCTGAGAGTACCTCAGCCTGGACTTCTTTGTCCATATCATTATCAGCATCTTGGGCAAAGCCATTCAACAAATCTCTAGGGAGTTCCAAACTTTCCCACATTTTCCTGTCTTATCTGAGCCTTCCAAGCTGTTCCAATCTCTTCCTGTTACCCAATTCCAAAGTCGCTTTCACATTTTTGGGTATCTTTTCAGCAGCCCTCAACCCCTGGTGACAATTTATTGTATTAGTCTGTTTTCGTACTACTGATAAAGACATACCTGATACTGAGCAATTTACAAAAGAAAGAGGTTTAATTTGACTCATAGTTCCACATGGCTGAGGAGGCCTCAGAATCATGATGGAAGGCAAGGAGGAGCAAGTCACATCTTACATCAATGGCAGCAGGCAAAGAGAGCTTGTGCAGGGAACTCCTGTTTATAAAACCATCAGATCTCATGAGACTTATTCACTACCATGAGAACAGTATGGAGGAAAACACCCCATGATTCAATTTTCTCCCACATGATTCCTTCCACAATATGTGGGAATTATGGGAGTACAATTCAAGATGAGAGTTGAGTGCGGACACAGCCAAACCATATCTATCATCAAACAAGAAAAGTGGGAAACTGTCAAAACCAGGAGATCCCTAAAGAGGCATGCTGACTGAATGTGATGTGGGATCCTAGGGGAAAAAAGGATATTATGTAAAAACTAAGGATATCTGAATAAAGTATGGACTTTATTAAGTTAGCAATAATGTGTCAATAATGGTTTATTAGATGTAACAAATGTACCATATTGACGTAAGATGGTACATCATTTTCTTAGTAGGGAAAACTGAATATGACTATATGGGAACTTTCTACATTATCTTTGCAACTTCTTGGTAAATACAAAACTATGTTGAAATTAAAAAGTTAATTTTTAAAAAGCTGCTTGAACCTTTATTCTAGCATTTCCGTAAACAAGCCTCACCATTGACCTTTCTTTTGAAACAATAAATTCGTTTTGCTTAAGGCCATTTCTGTTGGGCTTTCTGTCACTTCCAATTCAACAAGGCCTCCTGGTAAATTGACTCTGTATGGAATCACCATTATTTTCACACTATGTGAAGATTTATTTTGCTGCCAAGGTTTTTTTTTCTAAAAATATCCAATATACAATAACACGTATGGTGTACTTTAAAATGTGTTGAGAGGGTAGCCCTCATATTCAGTGTTCTTACCACGCACAAACAGGACTAATATGATGTGCCTTTGTGAATTTAGACCTGAAAGAAAGACTTTAAAAAAGTGGTAAAGAGAGCAAAAAGACATTGGCTGGAAAGAGAGAATAATTGTGGAGAGAAAGAGAAAGAGGTAGATAGAAATGGAAGTCTGTTGTTCCCCTCTGTGTGTCTATCTGTTTTCATCACTTAGCTCCCACTCGTAAGTGAGATCTTATCACATTTGGTTGTCTGTTCCTGCCTTAGTTTGCTAAGGATAATTGCCTCCAGCTCTATTCATGTCCCTGCAAAGGAGATGATCTCATTCTTTTTTATGGGTGTGAAGTATTCCATGGTGTATATGTACCACAACATCCCTGAACTTAACTTAAAAATAAAAAATGAAAAAAGGAAAAGCTGAGTTAAGCTATGCTATCTTTGCAATCTTTGCAACTCTTCTGTAAATCTAAAATTATATGAAGATAAAAGCTAGAAACCATCATTCTCAGCAAACTGACACAAGAGCAGAAAACCAAACACTGCATGTTTCCACTCATAAGCGGGTGTTGAACAATGAGAACACATGAACACAGGGAGGGGAATATCACGCACTGGGGCCTGTTGGCGGTGAGCCGGGGCTAGGGAAGGAATAGCAAGTGTTGGAGGATTGGGGAGGGCTAACATTGAGGCACTGTGTTAAGGAAAACCAAGTCCACAAGGGGCGTGGTTTCAAAGGCAGGAATTTTCTAGTGCCATGCCTCCATCCATGGCCCCATCCAGAACTTAAAGTTCTTTGTCTGACTTTCCCCGGAGTGGGCTAGGTAGAAATTCCAGGTGACCGTCTTTGTTTCAAAAAGCCCACCGAAAGCTCTGGGAGGAGGGGGCTCTGATTGTGGGCCAGACAGCCAATTTAGTATCAAAGTCAAAGATCAATCACGCCAGAGGAAGTTTGAAAGAACTCCTTTCATTGGACGAGAACATGAATGCGGCGGGAATAACTCCAAGGTAAAAAACCCGCTACTCCTTACCTATAAGGATTCCTCCTTTGGATCCCCTCCCTCAGCAGTGTGGGAGCTCTCTCTCCTTCACTCTCTTTCTCTCTCTCTCTCTCCCTAATAAATATGTCTCTGCTAAACTCTTTGATCTGCGATATTTATTCCAAAGGTAAGCTCACTGTGCCTGAAGGGCCCCTTCCCCCATTCCTGGGGCAAGAGAGGTCAAGAACCTGGGCACCTTGGGGAAAACAACAGATGGGAGAACTGGAAGTGTCTTTGGGATGCCCCTGGCAGCTCTGCTCCTATCCCCCGTTTATATCTTTGGCAAGCACAGAGAGGAAGCTAAGCCCCTGTACCCTGCCCTGGTCACATCTTTGACAAATCTTTGACAAACATGGGGAGAGAGCTGAGCCCCTGAGCCCTGTCCTGGTTACATCTTTAGGAGAAACACCTAATGTAGGTAATGAGGGGATGGATGTAGCAAACCACCATGGCATGTGTATACCTATGTAACAATCCTGCACAATCTGCACATGTACCCCAGAACTTAAAGTATAATTTGAAGAAAAGGAAAAAAAAGTTTTAAATTTTTTTAAAAAAAGAAATGGAAGTCTAACTTGGAAAGCATTATGACAATTCTAGTTGTGAACATTTAACACACATCTAATCCCCACTTTGAGCAGTGGAGATTTGCCCGTGAAAATTCCACTGTTTGATATGCAGTGGGGTATATAGCAATTTCCAAGACAGTCTTGCTGGATAGAGTCTTCTTCCAGCCATTGCAATTTACCATGATCCTCAATTGTCACATCCGATACCTGAAACAGAGTAGACTTATCTGAAGTATTGTATAATCCACGATTGACTTTAAATATGTCTTAACATGTCTACAATTATGCATATCACCAGAAAGAAGAAAGAAAGAGAGAAAGAGGGAGGGAGGAAGGAAGGAAAGAAAGAAGGAGAAGAAAAATGTTTTTCTAAGCATATAATACAATACTCAATTCTTTGTGGATAGTGGGATGCAGAGTTTAAATTGTTCCTTTTATAAAAGATAACTCCTTTTGGCTCCATTCCCTTCCTGGAGGTAGAAAAGTAAGTTTGGTAGTGAATAGACCAGTCAATACGTTAGATCCAGGTTGATCAGATCCTGGGACTGTTGAGACAGATTCTTGTGCACAGAATCACACAAATCAGAGATTCAGAAAACATGAGAGTAATGAAAGCTAAGACCCAAATGTGAAATACGTAAGGGTTAGTCAGATTTTAATTACTTTAATTAAAATAATATATATTTTTTAAGAGACAGGGTCTCCCTCCATCACCCAGGATGGAATGAAGCAGCATGATCATAGCTCACTGCAGCCTTGAATTTATGATTCCATGCAATCCTGCCACCTCAACCTCCTAAGTAGGTGTAATAGCTGAGACTTCAGG
>NW_016107404.1:4703598-4794483 GCF_001604975.1 Cebus imitator
AACTCCTGACCTCCAGTAATCCTCACACCTTGGCCCTCTAAATTGCTGGGTTTATAGGAATGAGCTACCATGCCAGGCCCCAAAAATGTATTTTTTTAATTATAAGTCACTTCAGTTCAATATGTGTACTTGCTTTAATCCCTACTTTCAATCTAAATTACTTCTTTGATTTTAATTGAGTTAAGATCTAGAGGTACCCTCCTACCTGACACAGACACACCCTGATTTCCGGGACTTACATATTTCATAAATCCTTATCAATGATTTTATAAATTAATTAGGCACAAGCAGATGATTGTAAAGTTTTCATAAAATTTGTAGGTGAAAAATAATTTGTGTTTATAAAACATCACAGGAACTTTAGAGGCAGTAGCTGCTGATGACAGACTAGAGCAGAAAGGGTTCCTGAGACAAGGATGGTAGAATTATACTGACAGTTATGAAGGCTCCAATTTTCCCTACTTTAACTACAAACTATGAAAACTGACATTTTATCAGTATTCCCTAACATTACTCTTGCATTTACAGCACAGTGTTATTTTTAAATTCTTTAATAACTCCAATATCCAGACAAAGTTGACTTATGTAAATCTACCCATTCATTACCATTTTTTCATATTTACATACTTTAAACAGTCAATGACTTGGAATCACTTTTTTGTTTTTACATAGAAACATTTGAAACATTTAAAAAGAAATAGAATACAAAATATTCAGATGGGCAAACTTAGCAGCCAGGGAACATTTGAATAAGGATGCTTGTTCCCAGAAACTGAGAAAGTTGAAAATTTTTGCTGGTTGATCATGAATTTATGAACATGTAATAAACATCCCAGAAAATCCAATGGCCACTGGATTATAAACTTGAATTTAGAGGAAAATAAATATTCTGTTTGCTAATAAAAACTCCAGTCATGAAAAACTGCCTCTTTTTGTAAGACTACTCACAGTTTTGGCTTCTGAGAGTGAAAAGTAATGTGGAAAGTGTGTCTGAGACAGTTTTCCTACCTGACCTTACTGTGAAGGCCACTCAGCTAATTGCCCTCTATCACTCAAAGCACTCCCAGACCACTGTTACCCACACAGTTATGCCTGAACTCTGCAGACACCACCCACATGAAAGCATCTACATCTTGGTGTGGTGAGTGGACACAAGATGAGGTCTTAAATTAGGAGTAATTTCATGATTTTTGCTATTTTTCCAATGCTGAGAATGTTAGAACAATGACAGCTAACATGTACTGAATGCTATATCTGGAATGTTTTCATTTGATCCCACAATAATCCTTTGAAGCAGTTGCTGAGGCAGCCGTGAGAAAACTCAGATGTGGACAGAATACATAGCCTGCACAAACTACCTTGTTTAGGCAGTGCTAATGTCTTCACCCTGGGGCATGCAATTGTCTCTCATGCAAGAGGATTAGCCTGGTAGTGAAGCTCACCAATATCCCTCTTCACCCTTTCCATTTTGGAACCAGTTTTCCTCTTTTGTTCTCTGCATACAGTAGAGAAAGCCCTTCCCTTGGAAATAACCTGTTCCTTCAGGGTTAGGATGTTCTATCACATTAATCTACCCAAACTCTAAACAAATAAGAGAGTGGTGATTCAGTTTTTCTCCCTCTCAAGCAATTATCTCTTTTCTACATAAAAAACATGTTTCCCATTTCTTGCATGGCTTTTCAAATATATTTTGCTGTAAAGTATGTATAGTAGACCATCAATTGTGTAAAGCAAAGTAAAATGCATGCTTGTATATTCTTGTATACTTTTTCTTAACAAAGTATTTCAGAAATTGATCCATGTTAGTATATAAAGAAATGGCACATTCTTTTTAGTAGTTATATAATACTACTCTATATAGATATATCGTAATTTATTTAAACAGACTATAAGACACTTTGCTGGGGGGGGAGCTTTTGTTTTGTTTTGTTTTGTTTTTATGAGTCTCACTCTGTCTCCCAGGCTGGAGTGCAATGGCACAATCTTGACTCACTCCAACCTCCACCTCCTGAGTTCAAGCAATTCTCCTGCTTCAGCCCTCCGAGTAGTTGGGATTACAGGCACCCACCACTATACCCAGCTAATTTTTGTATTTTTAGTATAGACGGAGTTTCGCTATGTTGCCCAGGCTGGTCTTGAACTTCTGACCTCGGGTGATCCTCCTGCCTCGGTCTTCCAAAGCGCTGGGATTACAGGTGTGAGCCACTGCACCCAGCTCACTTTTCTGGTTTTATTTAAACCTTAGCACTCCAAAGCTGGGATAAGAGCAATCATATTTCTTTATTTCTCATTGAAGCTGATCAGAGTGGAAGGATCAAGAATGTACCATATACTCTACAGGAAATACTCCTGCTCAAATTTTCTATCTCTGGAATACCTTAAGCCAATTTATTGTTGATTATTAAAGCTTATTTTATACACATACTAAAATATTTAGCATTTAGAGTTTTATAATTTGATCGGGTCTTAAAATATTAAAAATTTAAATGTAACACAAAGGTTCAGAGAGTTTTCTAAAGTACTCTTGTAGAAAACCTTGTCTTCTTATTGTTTTCTTGTTTTCTTACTGTTAGTATACATGGATGCTCTTCTTCAAAGTAACAAAAAATAGTTACCTTTTAAAAAGTAAACGCTTAAGTTTTAGTGCTTGACCAACTAATTAACCTTAGTGTCAAAATTATTTACACCTTTACCAGAACTCTTTTTGCACCTACCATTCTTTGGAGCAGCAATGAAACTCCACAACTGTAATGAGGGAAGACATGTATCTTTTCAGTAGTGTCACATTTCTAAACCAACTGTTATATCACTGAAGGTAAGTATCAATGCGTCAGCATCATTTTTCCTGCTTCATGATCTTTGGCATTGTCATAATATACAGAATGTCTGGTGTGGAACAATGGCTGTAGATAAAGGTGAGGATCAACAGTCAAGCAGGAATTATATGCAGAAGTCACTACAAGCTATATTTAGGCACTATATATAGACCTCATCCTAAAATTAGTAGTAAGCCGCTGACGTATTTAAATTAGAGATTAAAATGGCCAAATAACAGGGGCTTAACATTTAAGAAATTATTCATAACTTATACTTTGAAATAAATACATAATTATACATATATATACATATATACATATGTTTGTGATGTACTTATTAAATGCAGTCTTCATTTCTTTTTTGTTTGCTTCATTCTTCCACGTCTTCTCACCCTTCCCCCCATATCAACTAGCTCCCTGGAAAGTCAATGATTTTGAAAATATGATACATGTTCTGTATTTTTCTCCATGCTCCTTTGCAGCTCACCATGGCCCCCAAACATCACTTCATGTTCTTGGTAAGTAGGCTAGATTGCAAGGCTAATCAGTTTTCTTACACTGAGCAGTTTTTCTCTTGTCAGGGTTTTAACAACATAGGTCAAGGAGATGACAGTTTGACAGCCTATCACAACTTGACTACCTATTGTGTAACTCCTTGTTCCCAGAGGAAGCGGGGCTAGCTTCTTTGCTGCATACTAGAGTTTTTTGTTTACTCAAAAAGTACAGGACCCTTGGCTCTACTGTTCCATTCTATAATGCAACCCTCTGCTTCTGCAGATGTCAGGTGGCTTTCCATGTCACCCCTGTAAGACTCCAGGACAAAGGGAACTATTACAAATATGAAAATGATCATTCTGTTTGATGTGCTATGAGTAATAAAGCTTTTAGTTTCTGAACCAGGAGTCTCATGTTTTCTATCAATATCCGTAAAACATAAGAAGACTAACTTGTTAGTTTGCCAATAGAGTAAAATCTCAGACCCTTTGTAGTATTGATATTCATATAATTCAAATATGCATATTAGATATAAATAACTTTTTTGTTACTTTATGTTTTACAAAAATGGATAACATTATATTTATCTTCTCTCCTGTTGCTTTTCTTACTCAAAAATGCCATATAGAAAAGCATCCCAGTCAACCTGCATTAATACAGTTTATTTTTAGTTGCTACATTTTGTTATTTGATGTACACATAATGAAACGTATTTATTCTCCCCTGTATAATGTCACCATGAGCATTATCACAATAAAATTCATGTATATGTAATTTTAATTAATGGTGCTTTGCTTTCTAAAGTTTCTGAGAATTATAGAAGAGCTAGATCAAATGATGTATTTATTTTTCATTTCAATGGCTATTGCCAGATTGCTTTCCCCCAAAACTATAAAACCTCACATTTTTATCTGCAATGTATACATCTACAGCTTTCTCTTTAATTTTTGATTCTTCTTTGGGATAACCTGATATCTCAATATTACTTGAATTTTCATTCTTCAAAAAATACTGAACTATATAGTGTCATTTTTATGCTTGTTGACATTTCAATTTGCAACATTGTAAAATGTTGTCTATCATTTTCCTACTTTATTTTATTTATTTTTTATTTTTTGGAGACAAGAGTCTTGCTCTATCACCCAGGTGAGGGTGCAGTGGCACAATCTCCACTCACTACAACCTGCACCTCCCAGGTTCAAGCAATTCTCCTGCTCAGCCTCCTGAGTAGCTGGGATCACAGGCATGTGCCACCACACCTAGCTAATTTTTGTATTTTTACTAGAGACAGGGTTTCACCATGTTGACCAGGCTGGTCTCAAACTACTTACCTCATGATCCTCCCACCTCAGACTTGCAAAGTGTTGGGATTACAGGCGTGAGCCACCATGTAAACACCCACCTAATTCTATACTGTTTTTGTCCATTTGTAAATATTGATATTAGGTCTCAGCCTATCAATTCTATTACAAATATTCTACAATTAAATATTTCTACAATTACAACCTTGTTATTGACTTTATTTCTAATATATTGTGAAAAGAAATAGTTTTCAAATTTCCTGCGGTTAATAATAACTATTTTTTAAAATGTATACTGAGTTTACAGTCTTGATTAAGAATATTTTGTTAAACCTTATATTGTATAAACACACTCCTTGATATTCTTGCAAGGTTCTTACTTTTTATTTTTTATATTTATGTCTTTAATTCATCTAGAATTCATTTTTGTGTAAAAGATAAAATAGATTCCAATTTTATTTCTTCCAGGTGGATAGATAATAACACCAGATATGTTTTTAAAATAATTTCTTCCTTCTCATTCACTATCTCATTTTGTACATAAAGTTTTATTTTATGAGATTTGTTTATAAAATATTTTTTCTATTCCTATAATCTTTTTGTCTGTTTCTCGATACCAATGTCATATTGATTTGTATTTAGCGGATTTCAGTTTCAATATTCTGATATCTGGCAAGTCAAGATCCTATCCTTGGTCCTTTTGCATATTCTCTTAAGCTCTTTCAGACAATAAACAATATTATTTTATACATTTTCCCCTCCCAATGAAACACTTTGGGATTCTAACTATAACTTAATTTATTAATTTTAGAAGCAGTGGCTTCCTAATGATATTAAATCTTCCTAAGACACATTAGGCCTTCTCATTTATTCAATCTTGTTTTTTGTCTTTTAATAAAATTTCATGTTTTTATATCATGAAATATTTCCATTCCAAACATATATTAGAATAATAAAAATCATTTACTATATACCTTTTCCAGAGATTAAACAAGGATTCTCTCACTTGAGAAAATATATTATATACAACTCTCAGTTATTTTGATGAGTTCCCTGACATAAATCGCTTAATTCTGTCCTATGAAGTATTCTCTCTACTTCATTTCATTTGACTTGTTTAATAGTGATTGGATTTAGCCAGTGTCCTCTAAAAACTATTTTCAGGTAAAATTCTATTTAATTTTTAAACTCATTTCTAATCAATATAACTGCATCGGTTGTTTCCTCTTGATATATTGTGCTATAAAACACCAAATAAATAACAAAGAAACATGGTACACTCAAATAAAGGAATTAATAATTTAAGATCCTGACTGATTCAGGTTTAATCCTTTCATACTGCTTTCTCTTCCTACAGACCCCTATAGGCTTCCATTTCTCTCTGCCTCCTTTCTTCACCTCCCTATATTGAAATTTCAGATGATTTAAACTCTATATGTGGGGTTATTTTTTGGTCTTCAGAAAAAATAAATAGAGTCAAAAATCTAATAATTGTAATAATATTCATTCAATAGATATTTGTTTATTTTATTGACAATGCTCAGTGCTGCACATTAGTCCAAACAGAGGAATGCATATTTAAAGATGAACAGCATATGGTTCCTTGTGTCAGGAAGCTTACATTCTAATACATTAGTCTAATCTGAAAAATTACTCTAGGAAGTTACATTTTAGTAACATATAGTAACCAGGAAATCAAACAAATGTTACCAAAACAATGACAGGGAGGGGTGACACAGCTTGGGTTGAGAATAAAATGAAGACTAACAAGGAGGAAAAAAAGTCTCAAAAATTAAAAAAAGAAAAGTGAATCCTGCAACATATAATGACATGCAGGTATACAGAATACATTTTGAAAATAAATTTTAAAATTCCTGATATCATTGTTTTGTTTCTACTTAAAACTGTAATACTCATCATATAATTTCAAGGTATAATTATCTTTCAAGTGGCTCTGAAAAGTTCTCTACATGTAATGTTCAGAGAAGCAGCAGCAAGATCACTTGGAAACTTGTTAGAAATGCAAATTCTTGTATTTATTTCACTAAAATCATTCCTGTATTTCTATTTATAACTATTTATAAATAGATGATAATTCTTTCCAATACACATCAAATCTTTGCAAGGAAATAGTTTAAAAACAGAAGGTCATCCAGGAAAATGACAGTTTCATATTTCACAAATAAGTATACTCAAATTCAGTGAAACTGGCAGTGATTTAGTAAATATTACTAGTTTAACCTGAATTTAATCATTCTCAAACTATTTGAAAACCCTTGATTAATCTAATCACTAAATCAGAGATGTGAATAATTTGCAGTTCATCAACTTAAAGTCTTGAATTTCTGAGACCACAGGAAGTATCCATTTATCTTTCTGAGTGTCAAATTCTTAAAATAGTATTTCTACTTCATTTCAATTTGATATTTAAAGAAACGTGTGAGCATAAACAATATGTGGTATTAAAAGGCAAATGTACTTAATTACAACAAAAGGTGGAGCATGACACCACCCAAAAATGGGAATTAGTGGTTGGTTTTATATAAGTTAGTATGCTGTTTTATTTACTTTAAAATATATTTGTTCTCAAACTGTAACAGCAAAAGAACAAACATAGGTATCTCCATTTTTGTTTAAGGGGTCTTTACCCATTACTATACATAGGCAAGTATAATTTTAGAGCACTGAGATACTACGCAAAAACACCAACAATGTAGTTTTTTAAAACTAACTCTGGAATTAAAGGATAAGGATGTAAACAACTACATTTTGTTAAAGATTTATGAGAACATTGTGACCTGATCAAGGGCAAAATAATTTCCAGCCTCCTTAGACACTTGCTGGTGCCCAGATGTCTATGATCATTAGTCACCTCTTCATCCCAACTCCCTTTTCTTCCCCCCACCCTAACATAAAAACAGCCTGATATTTGTACTGACTTATTTTAGGATGCAAGCCCACCATCCTCTTGGTTTGCTGGCTTTCCAAATAAACCTGATGTTTCTCCCACCAACTCATGTCTCCCGTGCTTGACTTTTGAGCAGTGAGCAGCTGAATCTGGGTTTGGTTACAGTTCTATGGCACCCAGTGTGAGGCTGCGTGCCTTGGGTGTTCTAGCCTGCCTGATTTCCAATGGATGGAGCAAACAGCCACAGCAGTGTTGCCGGAATTACCTATTCACACTATTAGGCAGATCAACAACCACTCATAAGTACCAGCTGCTAATGGCTAAGTGACACCATGACTGGAATTCCAGAGATGTCCCAGCAGCTGCCAATAATGCTTTTGTCTCAGAGATTCTCCCTTCTTCCTTCTGCATGGTATCAGCTGCCTGTAAAGCTTTGTTGGTGACAGGAAAAGCAGTGTCCACAGGCTCCTACACTGGGTAAGTTACTCCAACGTGTGCTACCAAGAACTACCTTCCCTTCCATGTGGGCTTTTCCTCAGAATTTGCTGCTTTGTTTTTCTACTTGATTGGGGGTACCCTGTTGGAGAGGAAGATTTGTTGGACTTTTACCCAACCTGAGAACCAGGTCCTTTGAATTCGTCTGTTGTTTTTTGTGGGCCCTGGGCTTACAGTTCAAAGGCATACCAGGTTTTCTGGGACTTCAGCAGGTTACATATTATTGCCAGTTTTGTGCACATTTTAAAACTAATGCGAAAATTACAGTAAGAAAAATTCAGAGCTCAAATTGTCAATCTACAACTTTATAAAGTTAAGTAGGGTCTTCTAAAATTCTATTTTTCTCTTTTCTGCCTACTTTAAATCTGCTGTTATTAAGCTACTGATGTTGATATAAAACTCATAAATTTAAGGTTACTTGGAGATTTTGGTTTTCTTATAGTGTTTAGCCAGTTCTAGCTAAAATGGAAACATTAAAAACACATTTAACTCCTCTGCCCAGTAACGCGAATAGGTAAGTCCTGGGACGCTACCACAGCTAACTGCCCCATTACTGTTGGAAATGGGGCAAGCCAGAACATCCAAGACACACAGTCCCATGCTGGGCACTCTCAAATTGTAACCAAAACCAGGTTTGCCTGCTTGCCACTCAAAAGCCAAACACGAGAGACAAAAGTTGGTGAGAGAAAAAGTAGGTTTGTTGGAAGAGCCAGCAAATTGAGAAAACGATGGACGTGTGTCCTAAAATACTTTCTTAAGTAAGTACAAATTTCAGGCTCTTCTTATGTTCAGGGACGGTGGAAGAGAACCCGGTTGGGATCAAGAGGTGAGTGATAATCACAGAAATCTGGGCACCAGTGAGGATCTGAGGAGGCTAGAAACTTCTTTCGCCTTGATCAGGTCCCAGGGTCCTATAAATCTTTAAGAAAACATAGTTGTTTATGTACTTACCGTTTCATGCCAGAATTAGTTTTTATGAACTGCATTATTGTTGTTTTTGCATTTTATCTTAGTCTCTAAAATTATTCTTGCCTATGTCCAGAAATGGGTAAAAGCCCCTTAAACAAAAATGAAGTTAGTTATGCTTGCTTTTTTGCTGTTTCACTGTTACAAATCTAAGTCAACACTAGATCTATAGAGCTACTCTAATGGTACTTGTAAGACAGTACTGTTATTAATCAGCTTGTCGGAAAATATTTTATAATTATAGTGAACTCAAAAAATAAATAAATTGTTCAAACCATTGTTAAATCAATCAAAAAATAAATCAATGTTATTTAAGAAATATATCAACACTTTTCAGGTTGATGAATTTTTTCTTTTGACACAGCCATTATTATTGTGCTAGGAAATTTTAATTTGTAAATTCTAAATATAATTTTTTTCTTCTTCATCCATTTTGTCCATCAGTTTGGGGGTTACAAATTGTTTTCTTTACCTCTTCTTTTCTTTTGTTTCTATATTCACCTTCACAGTGCTAAGTGGAACAATAGAAGTTTGAACTCTATTTAACAGTTTCTTATAAGCTGTTTAAACACCCTAGTTATTTCACATAGGAAAGATATTACAGTTAAGCTGCCAAAAATATTGAAAGATTGCAAAGCCTGACTTCGAAGTGATATTATAATGTGACCTCCCTCCAAAAGACCAGATGATTTTCTACTAAGGCTGCATTACATTGCAACTGGAGCACAAGGTATAATTAATCAGTATTCTATTTATAAGAAATGAAAGTTTCCAATCATTACAACTGGAGTACAAGGTGTAATGAATCTGTATTTTATTTATAAGAAATGAAAGTTTTTGACTTAGAAGAAAAAATCTTTTTCAATTGAATTTACTTCCATAGCAAGCATAGATTAAATTAAAAATGTAACATTTTCCTATTTAGAGTTGACCTTTGCTAGTGAATCACATATAAGATTCTCCTGCTATATTTGAAATAATGAGTTTTGAAAGAAAAAGAGGAAGATGGAACTAAAAATAAAAGGCAATTTTATTCTTACCAATATAAAAATATTAACTGCTTATAAAATAGTAAAGAAATATGTATGTAAAAAGTACAATCTTGAATCAAAAAAGTTGGCTTAAAACTAAGAGAGAGTGAATCAGGAAAGCATTAAAGAACATTTCAAAAACCTAAAAATTGTAAAACTCCAGCTGTCTAGAATTCTTTGAATAACATTATTTTGCATAGTCAGATTTTATAGACACACGATGTTTTACCTCTAAAAGTTAAAAGGCAAAATTTTGGTTTGTAAATCTCTAATATACATGTATCTAAATCCTTAAATGAAAATTTCTGCTGAGAGTATAAGTCTGCATCCAGATGATGAAACATCATTATTGTGAACATCTGCTATTTCACTATCTGTAAATCAAATGTGCATAAGACTGGCCCATTTTAAATGTCTCCAGACTTTGTACTTTGTGATCATACAGCTACTTTTCAAAATTATGTGGTTTCCTCCATTGTAGACAAACTCCTCTCTTACTTCAACGTTACTTCTCACTGTGCTTGCATATAGCATAACTCTAGAGTTTATTTTGTTCTTTCTAGTCTATAGAAGACATGTTAATATTGTTTGCAAAAGAATATTAAATATCTTCTGAAAGAAGGCCTAATGAAACAAGTTATCATTAACTTAGGTGGAATTTCTTTGGCAGGAGGCTTTTCTTGTTTACCTCCTGATGGTAGGTAGAACTTCTATTCAGGACAGATAATAATGCTTGCTGGTGAATTCCAAATGGTTGAAATGTTATCATTTAAGGAGAATACAATTAACATCAGAGAAATAATATATTTAGATTCAGACTCTTAGTGTAAACCAATTTGTGGAACAAATAAACCCTTTAATTTAAAGAATTCACTATACCAGTGTTTTTAAAGACATGTTATCGTATATCCCTTAAAGGAGTCATAATAATCTTACTTAAATTTTTACAAGTTGTGCAGTTCCTATTAAGAGAGATTTAAAAAAACACAAACTGTTCCAGTAATTATTTTACAAGTGTGTTGAAAACCTCAGAATCTGAGCATCATAGAGTTTTAGACCTGGAAACTTTCAAGATAATCTTTCTGATCCTTTTGCTTTATGTATGATAGCCTGATGAATAGATCAATCGTGCCAGTTTATAGTAGAACAAAAAGAAGTGGAAGCCAGTAAGCGCACATTCAGGTTATTGCTATTCCTACTACTAAAGCATGCATTTATTCATTCTCAACAAAATAATTCTCATGTATGTCAGCTGTCAATTCTTACACAAGACCACCAAAACACTGTTGATCAAGAAAAGCTGAGTGATGAAAAATACTTCAGCAGGAAATAATATCAATTTGACAGTTTAAGTAATCTCTCAAAAGTGGAGAGGTTAGGGAAGAATAGAAAGTTACAGAGTTTGTGCTCACGTGATATAAGGCAGATCTTCAAGAGGGCAACTATTAGAATTGGCAAAAGGGGGAACTAGTTAGAATTGGCCAAGTTAATGCCCTCATAGTTTGGAATTTGAAATGAAAGTTTTAAAATAAGTCTTAATAAATTAATTAATACCCTGATAGGTGATGTTTGTTCAGATGAGCAAACTAATGTTCTTCCTAGTTATTTGCCCAGATAAGAAAACTATTTACCCAGAAAATTACTTTGCAAAAATTTTTCTGAAGCAAACAACCAAGATATTTATTGGTGCAGAGTCTTATTTAAAATGTCCTGTCTCGACATAAAGTAATGTTAACACAGGTGGTCTCAGATTATTTTCTGATGTTTGGTCTGATCTCAGGCACATCACTTACTTAATCAGTTAGTGTTTCATTTTTCTCATTAGCAAAATGAAGCTGAAGCTATTACTAAGCAATCAGAACATCTCTCATTCTTTATCAGTCAGCCATTGCTACAAAAGCATGGTCTTAGAAACCACTCCAAAATTCAGGGCAGACAACATATGCATATGTGACTCAGCTAGGGTTCGGCTGGTTTAAGCTAGGTTCAGCTGGCCTTGACTCCAGACTTTGAGTTGAATCGAAGTATTTTCCATGTGTCTTTCATCATCCTTCGACAAGTCTACACAAAGCATGTTCTTTTTAACCACTGAAGCGTATTTCAGGCCTCTGCACATGTCATACCTACTAAAATCCACATCAACCAAAGTAAAATTCAAAAATCAAGTCCAAAAATCACTTGCCATGAGGCCATCTCAAGGACTGAAGAATTGGGGCCCAGTAATGCAATCCACCTCAAACCTTTGGAAAACACTCTTAAGTTTATCCTTCAACCAGCCTGAGAAATATAAGAAGACTAAGGCAATATGGTTTAGAAAATTAGAAAGACTCCATGCAGACATAAAAAAAATGCTTAAATACAGTTAACATGAATAGTTTCTCCTTGACATCATTCATTATATCATTTCCACAAATCAGTTTCCTGCCTGTTAGAACTAATGAAAATTTTGGCATTGTGCCAATCAAGGAAAACAGAAAATACTGAAATTCTGATTTTGAATGAGATTGCTTCCATGTTAAATTAATTAAATGTACTCAATAAATCTGTCAGTTTATAATGAATATGTAAGACTCTTACAGAGTTTAACAGAACTTTTTCTGTGAGATAAAACTGCTCCAGTGCCCTTTGATTATTCAAGTAGCCCCAAAAGAGCGATCACTGCTCAAGTTATATCCTTCCTTCTTGATTTCTAAGTTCTCAATTGCTGTTTTCAAATGACAATGTCCTTTTACTCCCATGAGCATACACTATGCTTTTGCTACAACTACTATAAAAAACTGATGAGTACAGGGTGAATTATAAAATACAAAATAACTATTTTAAATTAACATTAAAGTAATTATTCAAGTAAAGGATATCAGTGCACAATTATAGTTTAATTTTTATTTTTAAAGAAGGCAATGTTAAAATGGTGTTGGCCATAAGTCCAAATGTCAGCCTAAAAATGATGAGGGTCAATATTACACCCACAGTCTACATGTAGTTAATTCACAGAACAAACATAACTCATGACCTAGTGACAAAGTACCTTCATCTTTCTTGTTTTTGAACCGGAGTCTTGCTGTGTTGTCCAGGCTGGAGTGCAGTGGTGACATCTTGGCTCACTGCAACCTCTGCCTCCTGGGTTCAAGCAGTTCTCCTGCCTTAACCTCCTGAGTAGCTGGTTTTACAGGCATGTACCACCACACTCAGCTAATTTTTATATCTTTGGTGGAGATGGGGTTTCACATGTTGGCCAGGCTAGTCTCAAACTCCTGACCTCCCAAAGTGCTGGATTACAGGCGTGAGCCACCGTGCTGCCCAGCCACACCTTCAGTTTTCATGACGATGGCAGAAATTTATTAACCCCACTTAATGAGTAAATACAAAGAATAGATTGAACAATAAGCAATATTGCTGAGATACAATCCCATATTTAAAAAAATAACTCTTCTGAAGTGACATTTAAACTCTAAAACATTTGATGGAATTTGTCAGCTCAATAAAACAATAGCATCATTATTTCCACATTGTACCAGAAACATAAAAATTACTCATATCAAATGTGAATATAGAAAAGGATATATGTCATGACTATTTTATATCCTCTTCACGTTAATATTTTTAAACCTTATACAATATTTCTATTAAATGTTAATAACACTAATAAGGAAATGCCCCCTCGTATCTGTTAGGACCAAAAAGAAAAAAAATTCTGGCAAGGATATGAAGAAATCTGAAACTTGTACACTGTTGGTGGGAATTAAAATGGTGTAGCCTGACATAGACAAGTATTGGATGACCTGCCTCATAAGTGGAATCTAAAAAAGGTGGAACTCATAATGACAGACAGTAGAAGGATGATTACCAGAAGCAGAGAATGGGGAAAATGAGGAGATGTTGGTCAAAAGCACAAACTTTCAGTCTTAAGATGAATAATTTCTGGAAACCTAAATACAATATGGTGACCTAAGTATAGTATAGTTAATAATAATGCATTTTAAACCTGAAATGTCCAAAGAGAGTAGATTTTAAGTAGTCTCACCACAAAAAAGGGAACTATGTAAGATGATAATGTCAAATAGCTTGATTATAGTAATTATTTCACAATGTATATCAAAACATCATGTACACATTAAATATATACCATTTTAATTTTCAATTGTACCTCAATAAAGCTGGGGGAAAAAGAAATTACTCCAGAGTTACCTGTTATGTCATCAACAAATAGATTTCTGAGTAACACTCAACTTTACACATGTCTAGTTATATCTAACACACTTTATGAACTAACTATGCATGAAATTTCCTTTATGTAAATACTCAAATTAGAGTATTGCTGTTTTTAAAACTACAACGTCCTTTTGCTCCCATGAGCATAAACTATGTTTTTGCTATAACTACTATAAAATTATTAAATTTATGCAACTAAAATCAGGCCCATATCTACCTCTTGTACACTGGATAATAAAATGAACAGAGAGATACTGTAGCTTGCAAAAATTAAGGATATTTTACTGACTTTGTGATCGCCAGTAGCCTCCTGGAATTGCTTTCTGCAATGCCTCTGTTCTTGCTAAAAGGAATAATCTTCCATGGAAGCTTAGATGAACAAGGCCCTTTTTCTCCTAATCATAGTAGCTTCTTGGTTTCCCTATTAACCCAGTCCCTTCAAGTACCATAACAACATATTTTCAGGCAGTGTCATTACCAGGTGAGGTAGAATTGGAGTGTTTGGTGTTTTATGTTCTATAGCAATTAGGCTATAAAAACTCTAGATGCATCACAGCCCCAGATTGTTTGTGTCTGAGTGTGCCATTACAATTCCATGTCTTCCTTCGGCTGTCGGGAACATCACAACAAAATCCTAAATTACATAAATCTCACAGAGCGGCTGAGGATAAAAAGATCTCCATCAACTTATTCCCATAAACATCAACCAGGTTGTAAAAAAAAGAAAAATCTCCTCAAGTGAATGTTTTGTTCGAGTGAAACCACGAAAATTATAGGTTACAGGGGAAAGCATTCTTCAGCATAAAGTCATGGAGAAACAAAGAGAAACAATTCCATACAGCTATAAAATACCCTGATTATGCAAGTCAATTATCAAATGCAACTCATCATATTCTGTTTGAATATCAGGCTACACAAAATCTGCTTGAACAATATGCTTCCTTCATATAAGTAATACTTTTTAAATATGAATATGATTTGGAAATAATGGTAATAATTGTACCACTAGTAAAAGCAAACCCTATGAAGTACGGGGTTTACCTCAGCTTTACAGATGAGGAAACTTCACAGAGAGGTTAAGAACTTTGCTAAGGACATAAATCTACCAAGTAATGGTGCTGAGATTAGATGAGATCAGGCACATTCAGGGTGGTATGGGTGGAAATAGTGCTGGGATTAGAAACCCAAGAGTTGACTCAAAACTATATGCTTCTTAGTTTGCTTCTACGAGGGGTCCAATAATCCCAGTGACAAGAGCTTCAGCCTTCATCTGTCCTTGAGAATGTCCTTGGCTAATGATAACTCTCTTCATTTGATGTATTGAATTATTTCTGTGTATTGGACATCCGTATGGATTAGACTCATCATACCCTATAAATTAGACAGTAATGTCTTCCATTGTACAGATTAGAAAATAGAGGCATAAAGAAAGTAAGAAATTTTCCTGTGATTCGTTTTTTGTTTTTTCCTAATTTGGGCTATCTCTTTTATTCACAGAAGTATTAGAAAGTAAAAAAACATGTCATGTTTCTCAGGACTTAAACAATTTTGAAAAATAACCCAAACTTTTCCCCTTCCACGTGTAACTAATATAAATTACCTCTTAGAAATAGAATGGCCATTTTTAAAAAATACTTTAAGTTCTGGGATACATGTGCAAAATGTGCAGATTTGTTACCTAGGTATACATGTGCTATGGTGGTTTGCTGCACCCATCAACTCGTCATCTTCATTAGGTATTTATCCTAATTCTATCCCTCCCCTTACACCCTGCAACAGGCCCTGGTGTGTGATGTTCCCCTCCCTGTGCCCATATGTTCTCATTGTTCAACTCCCATTTATGAGAACATGTGGTGTTTGGTTTTCTGTTCCTGTGTTAGTTTGCTGAGAATGTTGGTTTCTAGCTTCATCCATGTCCCTGCAAACGCCATGAACTCATTCTTTTTTGTGGCTTCATAGTATTCCACGGTGTATATGTGCCATAGTTTCTTTATCCAGTCTAACATTGATAGGCATTTGGGTTGGTCCATGTATTTGCTATTGTGAATAGTACCACAATAAACTTACATGTGCATATGTCTTTAAAGTAGAATGATTTATAATCCTTTGGGTATATACCTAGTAATGGGGTTGCTGGGTCAAATGGTATTTTTAGTTCTAGATCCTTAATGAATCACCACACTGTCTTCCACAATGGTTGAACTAATTTATACTCCCACCAACAGTGTAAAAGCGTTCCTCTACTCCACCTCCTCTTCTGCATATGTTGTTTGCTAACTTTTTAATGATTGCCATTCTAACTGGCATGAGATGGTATCTCAATGTGGTTTTGATTTACATTTCTCTAATGGCCAGTGATGATGAGCAGAATTTTCATGTTTGTTGGCCATATAAATGTCTTCTTTTGAAAAATGTCTGTTCATATCCTTCATCCACTTTTTGATGGGGTTTGTTTTTTTTTCTTGTAAATTTGTTTAAGTTCTTTGTAGATTCTGGATATTAGCCCTTTGTCAGATGGATAGATTGCAAAAATTTTCTCCCATTCTGTAGGCTGCCTGTTCACTCTGATGATAGTTTCTTTTGCTGGGCAGAAGCTCTTTAGTTTAATTAGATCCCATTTGTCAATTTTGGCTTTTGCTGCAATTGCTTTTGGTGTTTTAGTCAAGAAGTCTTTGCTCATCAAAAAGTGGGCACCCTTAATGCTGTGGAAATTCACCCCGAGTGTCATAAAGGCTACAAATTACTTTTTTTCTATATATATTTTCAAGTGAGGGCTTTATTAACTTTAAGGTAGAAAAACAAAACTTCTTTGTTGACTATTGCTAGGACCTTTTTCCTTTCATTTTTTAGCAAATATGAATCTATAATTCCCTTCTTGTTTCCTGTAATCCAGTATAAATCTCCTGCCTAGGTCTTCTCTTATCCTCAGTCTCCCCTAGCTTTTCCCCCTATAGCAGCAGCTATGGTTAAATGTGTTTGCTTTAAATTATTAATGTTAGTGTTTCAAGGTCCTTCATTGGCATGTCACTTCCATGGCCTTTGATGATACCTAGGAATGTATTTATATTGAAGTAAAGAGTTAAAAATTTTCAAAAAATAAGATGCCTTAACTACTGTCAATAAAGATGTCTCTGTCCACTCTAATGTCCTCCCATCACTTTTCTATCTTGTAAAATGGGATATTAAGGTGGTCACCAGCACTTTTGGTGTCTATGCTCACACCATTCCCTTGATGCCTTACCCAGGTTAGTGACAGCCATGTGAAAATGTACAGGTTGTATTTCTATATGAATATATCCTGTAGTCCTGAGAACTGAAAGAATGTGTGGAGTGGAAGATGAAAATGGTTTGAAATATGTGGACCCAGATGCTAGCCCAGGGAAAATTCTTCCAAATAGTAAACCTGTAAAACTGTGAGCAAATAATTTTACTTTTATGGTTGACAAATCAAAACAGAAATATCCTCCTGTTATGAATAAACTTGATAATGCAACATTTATTATTATAAGCACTATAATAGGTAATTACAAATTACCTATTCCCTCTATTTTAAAAATATTTAAAAACTCGTTATACAAAAAAGAATGTTATTTTAAAAACATACAAAATAACATTTTTTATTGAAAAAGTAGGCAGCCAAAAATGTAGGCCCTAGGTGTGTTATAAACAGCTAAATTTTTAAAAATTGTATTTTTTTCTGAATTTTGTGATAGTTGTGTTTGTCAGCTTTTCAAAATTTGTTATTTATTGTAATTTCTTTTTTGTGATTCAAAATAATTTTTAATGCTCAGTTTTATTGTCATAACTTTGTCTTTTTTGTCTTAGAATACCCAGAATAATATAAATTTGAAGCCTACAAAACTGGATTCTCAAGGAGCAGTGAAATTAAAGATAAAGATCCTATGCAGTATTTCTTAATGTGAGGTGGGTGACTTTGCCCTCCAGGAGACACCTGACAATGTCTGGATACATGTTTGGTAGGTCCAATTGGAGGAAGTACTACTGGCATCTGGGGGGCAGTCAGGGATGCTGCTAAAATACGCAAGGCTGTCCTCCAGGGCCAAGAATCATCTGATCTAAAATGCCAATAGTTCCATGACTGAGAAACCCTGGCCTATATACTAAGTATGCCAGGCAGAAGATATCAGTGCTATTACAAGAAAATAACCATTCTGACACAGATGAGTAAATTAAAAAATTGGATGTAGATTATCCCTAATTGCAGGAGCAGATGATTGAGAACAGGTATGACGGCAAAAGGCCACAAAACGAGAATTAGCAAGCTAGTTTCCTAGCATTTGTGCCTAAAATTTTGACTGATATCTCAGCAAGAGAAGACTGATAGATAACATTGAATTTAAACTGGCGTCATACTGCTCTGTGATATGCTGTTGCTATATCTTTGTCTTTCTAAGTCCACTTGGAAATAAGAGCTAATAATCTTTTATAGAGTCATTGTAAAGATGTCAGAAGTGCCTGGTACCCATTCCTTATAGAGTTCATTATACCATGTTAAAACTGGGGTGGTATGAGAGGCATTAGCTGAAGTGCCTTCTTCCCATCGCATACTTCCACACAACTATGCCACCCCAGAAGGCCAAAAATCAATGTCCAAAGGAGAGATACCAATGGAAAAAAGCAGAAAACTTAGAGTAAATTCTCAGCTTTCAAGTTTTGAAAAGCCAGCCTTGAAGTAAACTATGTAGAAGACAGCCTATGGAGGAAGGTGTTTGCTTACTTTTGCTTTGCTCTCTACCTTCCTCTTAGATCAGATAAGAACTTCTGATCTAAGACGAGAGCCTAAGAAATCAACATGAGGGAAATGTCACCCTGTTATGGGAACACTTGGGTCTTATTCTCCTTTAGGTCAAGTGGGTGATGATGGAGCAAGGAAGGTAGAGAGAAAAGCAGTAGACTCCTAAAGAAGATTGCTGATCCAAGACAAAAGAATGGCCCACTGCGCATCTGGAATTCCTAGAAGCACTTGCCTTGCATGTGATCCTGGTGCCAGAGTGCAATGGAGCGGGAGAATAGAGATGGCAGAATGGGGTGCAGGTCACAGTTGGGTAACCTGACACAACCCCAGAACTTTTCTACAGCCTCATGATAGTAAATCAAATTCAGACACAAGGGAGAAAGATGAAACCCTAAATTTAACTGAATTTAAACCTCAAATGCTTGAGAGAAATTTAAAAAATAACTAAAATTACCTGGATATAAATAGATCACATTTTTCAAGTCCATAGATTGTAAAAATCACACACTACCCGTGTATGATTTCTGCACTTCTCAGCCATCTTTTGTATTGTCTTGTTGAAGTCTCAAATTAAAAAATAAATGCAACCCAGCAACAAGAATCTTCAGGTATTTTTAAAAGCAAGGCACAAGTGGAACAGAATAATGTTTTAGGAAACTTCTTGGTCCCTAGAGAAGGTAGAAGAGAGAATCAGCCTGCTTAAAAGACAGGCTGATTGAGTAGTCCCTGACAGATTAAACTTCAAAGAGCAAATTGTCAGGCTTATATAGCCAGCTGTCCCATTTAAACCTTTAACAAATAATTTGCTGAATGACATACTAGCCTATATAAGGCATCATACCAGTCACAGGACACAAAGAGGGATAAGAACATTGCTCTTCTCCAAGGTACACACATGAACCTTTCCTATTTGAATTACAGTATAAAGTGCCTAACACACCAACAGAGATAACATTCCATGTCCTCATGGGTTCTAATGAAAACAAAGAGGGCAAAGCCTTGAACTTGATAGACTGAGGCCAATTTGAAATAGAAATTAGAGATAAGTTTATCTCAGTAGCTCTATTAATAAGGCTGAGGCATTCAGCACCAGCTGTAGGCTATTTTGCCACTAATACCAATCGTAAATATAAAGAATAGCAATACCTATAGAATAGTAGAGTTGAGTGATGCCAGGCATCTAGACAAAATGCAATGTCTGTCCGATGTCTTTCAATCTTCCAATAAACCATGTTTCACCTTTGTTTATACCATTTCAGTTTAAACATAAAATTTTCAAATCACTTATTTAAATTTGGCTTTTTCTTGTCTCCAGTAGTAGATTAAATATAATGAGTAGAGGAATCATAAGGTGTACTGTATGCCCAAATTACTTGGACTAAAAATGTCTTTGTAGCAGATAACAGACAGCCCAGTATATTGAAGAAAATCACGCACATATAAAGAAGACCAAATATAATAATTATCTTTCACTTTTCTGCGTTAGAAGAAAGCACGATAGCAAATAAAACAAAAACAGATAATCGTCCTGGAATTGCTTCCGAATAATTCCTCTATCGATGCATTATTTCACACCATCAATCAATTATGAAAATCCTTGAAAGACAGACTAGATCCCCAAGATAGAAGCAAAATGAAAATCCTAGGCTGGCAAACCCTATTTTTTTGATTGGACCAAAACCAAAAATTGCTAAAAGAGATTGACATGCCTAATTGCTCCTGTGAAAGGAACATTAGAAAGAAGTTTTAGAGAAATGCTTAGAAATCCATTTGTGCCTGTCAATAATATCCACCTTTTCAAGCTACTAATCCATTAGTGACAAATGGCTGACTTGGTATTAAGCTGGACAATAGAAACAGCCCATTCACTGCAGGGAAAAGTAGTGAACTAAATTTTTGTTGTTGTTGCTATTATTGTTTTGCTTTTTTTTAGGATAAAAAGTAGCAGTAAATGGATTTGGGATTGACAAAAAGAACTGATGGGAGATAATTTCAACAATTTGTAGGAATATGTACAGATAATCTTCCCCATAAAAATTGACTCTACCTTTCATGATCACTGTGATGTAACATATGTAATACTATTGAAGAGGGATAATAAATATCAAAGGTGAATAAAGAGTTTTAGTATCCTTACCATGAAGAGATAGATTTTTCTTAGCATCACTGATGTAAAACGTTGTTCTGTTGTGCCAGCAAAAGCAATAAAATAATAAAACTCAAATTAGACATAAACGAATTTTAGACAACCGCAAGGGAGCAATTAACAGCACAGATGTGAATGAAATTTTGTTCTTTTAAACGAGAGAGTGGCAAAAGAATAAAACCTTGATGTCATTTCAAATTAATAATGACTTCCACGATTGATTCTTGGATGGTAGTCCTTTTACTTTAACTGAAAAAATGTGTGCCTCTTTCAAGCTGAGCCCACTCTGACTCAGCACATTGTTATAGAATAACAATAGTGCCATCTACTGTCAAATTACGGTATCATCTATTTCAAACTGATTTAAATAGGGGGTTCCAACCAATACTGTAATAGAAATCTTAAAATTATGTGTTAAGTAGTATTTATCTAAAATATTCAAGAAGATGAAGAGACTCTTTCCACATAGACAAAAATTTCATTCTGTGCTTTTTTCCACTAGTTATTCTGCATACTTTTATATATTAAAGTGCTGTTTTACCTTATAAAAAATAAATTGAAAATGTACCTTATAGGGCAGCAGTAAAGATTTCATGGATAATTTTGAATTAATTGTCCCTTCTTTCTAAGTTTATATTTTTCAGTAGTTTCCAGGCTGTTTTCTAAATCTAATTAGCAATGTAATTTTCCTTGTTAAATTTGGAGAATTTGTTTTGGGAGATAACTGCACAAAGCAAGATAGTAAAAGAAACGTAGAGATGTGTTTATAACTTTATTGTATTGCTGCTAAGCACTGCCAATAATGAGTTTTAAATGGTAATTGTGAATCCCTAATGTACATTATATATTAACTATCCTATAGAAGAAAGTTTGAAGTCCCAGAATAAACAGGCCATATACATGTAATTCTAATTAAAAGGCATACAGATTAATTGCATTTGTTATGTAAGACATAAAGGCCTTAAATGCCTAGACGATAGTAAAAATTAAACAGGCATAAGGAAAGTAATAGGCTTTAAGTCAAAGAATATTTTTTTAAAAATATAAAATGTGACCAGAAGCAGTATACATGTTTGCTAAAGCTATTGATAACATCATTTTTACGATTGGGCAATTATAAGAAAATTGGTCGGTTGTAATAATTAAGTTTGTTTTTAAAATTTGGAATGGGGAATACTCTGCTATTGTTTTTTTTAAATGCAGGATATTTTTATAGACACCAAGTTACCAAGTGATTGCGCTGAGATTAGGCAAGACCAGACACATTCAGGGTGGTATGGCCACAGACAATTCGAGGATTAGACCCCAACTGGGCTCTAAACAACTTGCTTCTCATTTTCCCTCTAGGAAAGTAACCAACAGCCCCGGTGATGAGAATCTCAGTTTCCGTCTGTCCCACAAAATATCCTTAGCTAATAATAACTTTCATTATTTTGTATATCAAATGCTTTCAATGTATCATGCTAAACAATCCTTTGTGTGGATTAGACTTACTATATCCTATAAATTAGACACTAACAACTCCATTTTACAGACTAGGAAATGGAAACATAGAGAAATTAAGTAATTTACCTATGATATTCCCTCAAAGGTATTCTTGATATATGACTCAAGTACTTACTTAAATGGGAATATATGACCACATAAGCTATAAACACACAGCTATGTGCTTTACTTTTTCTAGTTTGTCAGTAAGGAGCCAATGTGAACACCACAAGAAGCCATTATTATGAAAGATAAGACGTTTTCTTACTGTGGTGCAGCAAATCTAGAGGTGACTGGGGGGGCAAGGTAGAACTACATAGGGGTGCTGCTGACATATAGTAGACTGTCCCATTTTTGCTCTCTAAAGATACATTTTTACTTGGATGCTCTAGGAGTCATAAAACCTCTCCATCCATTTCAGATCAGCTTTACTTTTCTCTAGGGATCCCTAAAGTTCATTTTCTTCCTTAATTTTACTCTGACTTCTTTAACCCCAAGTCAAAGCATTACTCAGGAACGCTGGATTGGTAAAGACTGAAATTCATTTTCTTCGGGTTCCCGCAAGACTCTCCCCTAGACCAGCAGTCATGGAAGTCAGCTTAATTTAGTGTGCTGGGTTAACAGCCTTATTTCTTTCTCAAATTTTTCTGTTTACATTTTTGCTCCTTCAAATTATCCTCTGTGGTTGCATATATCTGTCCTGGACTACAATAGAAACTAGAATGCAATCCTATTTTTTGTTTCCTATGTAGGCAGTTTTTTCCTACTCCAAAGTGAAGTCTAGCTTATTTCTTGGTGCATTCACTGACTGTGAGCATCAGCACAGCAATTAACCTGTTTAAAATAAATCTCATTTCAAAAAAAATCAAATGCAGACGACGGCAGACAGTGCGAACATGGATCATAACTGGCTCCTGGTAAGTAAATAACTTGTACTCTCCATCAATGCTAAGGTCAGACTGTCAGCTTCGGAAAAGAAGAAGGAAAGATCTGCCTCAAAACTGGGCAACAACACAATAGCCAGGGTGTGGAGAAGGGGATCTCTCAGATGACAGGGCAGGAGAAAATTCTGTGGTTTACAGGAGAAAGATCCTGGGATACGTTGTGAGAGTGGAAGTAGATAGTGTCTTCAGAGTTATGTTTTTGGCAGATGATGAAGTAGAAAAGAGAAATGTTAGGGTGTGAACACAGATAGGAGAATAACCCCACCGTGTTTGTGCCACAGCCCAGGGTGGCCCAGGAAAGGTGGAGAGGCCACACTGGGAGACAAGCAGTAATAAGCTCGTCAGATATTGGTGTCATGCACACACTATGGAGGTCACTTTAGTTCAACAAGATTGGGTAATCAAGGTACCTGGTACAGGCCAGGTATGGGAGTGCACTGAGAACTGCCTGCATCCAAGTGAGTGATTCAAGTCAAAAAGTTAGTGAGTATCAGAATCCACAGGCCCCAGTGAAGCCAGATGGCAAACAGGTTAGTGAAGTAAGAACATAGATCAGAAGGCTCAATAGGAAGGGAAAAGGAATGGTGTCAAGTGTTCATATTATCTAAATGATTCAGAAATGCCGGCGGCAGGCAAGACTAGACAGCAGGAATGCTGAGCCCAAGTTCAGTCTGAACAGCAGAGTGATCAACATTTATGCAGCTAACTCTGCAATAGTCATAGAATATCCACAGCAAGAAAATTCTGAGTTAAACCACAACAATATTAACTATATTCAGCCTCATCTCTGATGACTTTAAGCCATTTTAACTTCCTGATGCATAAATCAATGAATGAATCCAGTCCAGATTCCCATACACTAAAATACATATGAATCTGTACCAGATAATAAATGGACAAGTGTGGAGTGGAAATAAATGTTACCATAAAAAGAGTACATTATGGAGGGCTTTGAAATCTCAAAGAAATCTTTGAAGGTCTTCAACAGGAAAGCAGGCCGGGCATGGGGCTCATGCCTGTAATCCTAGCACTCTGAGAGGCCAAGCCTGATGGATCACCTGAGGTCAGGAGTTCAAGACCAGCCTAGCCAACATAGTGAAACCCCATTTCTACTAAAAATATAAAAATTGCCTTGGTGTGTGGTGTGGTGGCGGGCTTCTGTAATTCCAGCTACTCAGGAGGCTGAGGCAGGAGAATCACTTGAACCCTGGAGGGGGAGGCTGCAGTGAGTCCAGATCGCACCACTGCAATGCAGCCTGGGTGACAGAGTGAGACTGTCTTAAAAAAAAACAAACAAACAAACAAACAAAAAAAAACAGTAGATGAGGAATTTAGTATGATACCAGCATGCTGGGCCACTGGAGGACAGGGAGGTTAGGAAATTGTTCCTGAGTAAGAAAAAAAACAATGGTTTTTGGAATACTAAAAAAGAGTTTCCTGGCTTCCTTCTGCTTCATTCATAGCTTACTTTCACAAAAGAGTCAAAAATATAGCTTAAGTATTAATATTGGAAGACAGAATTCATGCTTGACATACAAGCTCATCATGCCACATGGGAATTCTATTGTTCAACAAGAGGGATACTTTGACTCTTGCCACGTGTGAACATGTTTAATCCTGAGGCATAACAAGATGGCCCCAGGGACAGGATGCAGGGAAGAGGGAATGATAACTCTCCTAATCTGTACTGTTGTCACATTTTTAAATTAACTAAATTGCGTGTCCCTTGAGAATAAGGAACACTTCTTTATTCATGAAGTCCCAGAACTTTCTGTCTCAAAATAAAAGACGCTCACAATGTTTATTGGATTAAATACCATAGATGACTTCCACATTTGTATTTTAGAATACCCTTTGATTACAAAGAAATGAAAGTTTTGGAGAATGATTAACTGTTTAAAATCCAAATTAAGTAAAATATGTATCTCCTCAAATTCTGAAAGCTATCACAATTTCATTTTAATATTTGTCAACCTTCAGCACATTCTAACCTTGAATTTTATAAATTAGGAAATAAATGAAGAATTAAATCTGTTCAGAATCATTCACAGTAATAAGAACAATAAATGTTTTTTTGTTCTGATAAAACTAATTTTATAGAAAAATAAATTATGCATCAAACTTATTTTTAAAATTAGACATCGAAAACATTTTTATCTTTCCCTTTAACTAATCTGCACTGTAAAAATAACCAAGCATTTGAATTAGAAAACTTAAGTGACATCTCTAGAGAAAAATATTTTCAAAGAAAGAACTCCTTACTGTGTTGTGGGCATGCAGAAATTGCTTATATGGCATAGAAAACAGTTTCTATTACCATCACTATAAATCATAGCATTTCTTTTTTAGAAATTGGCTGATAGCAAATGATTTCAGTATATATGTATACATAATTGCCAATTTGACATTAATTCTGACTTACACCATTTATATCTGTGGATCACTTGCACCGCCTAGTGGTCATGTATAAATATTTCTTACTCAAGGTGCTGGCATACCTGAGAGAATAGTTTTAAGGTTTGAAGTACTTTGTTTTCAGCATATTATTTTAAACCAAATTCAAATAAAATATTCATTATTATCTAAATATGGAGTATGACATATGCACCCAAATATGTAAGAGCATGTCTATACCGTACACTATACATATGTAAATAGATGTCAAAACATTATATGGTTCATATAAATGTCTGTAAAATTTATGTAAGCCTGAAGCACATCTCCCAAGATTATCTTTTCTCTCTCCTACCACATGAAAAATTAAACAGAGGCTTTTCAGCTCTCAACAGCCATGATCTTAAGTGTGTTCTCAACCTGACTGCATCTTAGAATTGCCAGGGATATTAATAATAATAATACAATGTCTAGGTGTCAGCAAAGAGCATTAAATCAGAATTCTTGAGTGCAGGTACAGAAACTTATAGCTTTATAGTTTTTATGGGTGACTCAAGATACACCCAATGTTCCACATCTCTGATCTAAAGAATGTGCATTGATTCCTCAGTTGAAAGAGAACATACAAAATGAAGAGAAAAGATGAGTCCACATTATCTGAAAGTGTGAGGATGTGTTGACTCACTCAACTCTACCTGGTTCTACACAAGGTCTATTATTATAGAATTACAAGAACAAGGACACTTGTTTTTCTCCTAGAGATTTCAGAACTATTATACAAACATACCTGGTTCACTTAATATTTGATAAAATACATTATTGTGAAGTATGCTGACCTTGTTCAAAATATATGTTGGAACTCACATTTGTGAACTGCTTTCTATGCTGGTATTAAGAGAGATTATATAGAAAAAGATGTGGAAAGATTATTTTTCATAAAAAAATCACTACCAGATTTGCACAAGATCTGTTATCATATTTCAATCCATCCCTAGGCATAAGAACAGATGTTTGTTCTTAAGGTACTCAGGTAATTAGTCTATAGTTTGAAACATTGAAAAACAATCAGCATTAAAATCTTGGATGTTTAAAGGTGTTATATGAACTTTGGGCCATGTGGGAAAGCGAACCTTTTTTAATGAAAAAGCTAGTTTTACTACCAGTAGACACCTAAAAACATTCTGCAGTTCATATTAATAAGACTGAATGTAATTAAATGTCAGCAAATGTGGTGATTTATAAAGTATTTTATACCCTGTGCATAATTAAAAACCTGGCACTGAGTGCTAATATTTGATGAAACATGATAGTGGCTTTATTCCAATAGAAAACTTGACCTAGAACCTTCTATAATTTTTATAGTGACCTACTTTGCCTGTTTCTACTTGTACTTAGGTTTTCTTCTTAAATTAAAGAAAAAAATTATGCAATTTGAATTTTAGCCAATTTCCTTGTTTCAGCTATTTCATTCATCTTCAAGACAATAAAACAAATATTTTAGCAAATATATCAGAATTACATATGTCAAAATGAGTGTAAATGCTTTGAAAACAGACACCTGAGGAAACTGAGATTTACTTCACTGATACTGCCCCTGTGCAAAATATATTTTGGAACTCACATTTGTGAACTCCTTTCTATGCTGGTAGTACATTTTTGAATATTTTTTATGAGAAAACTTTGCTTTTGGTGATGGATTTGAATTTTTTAAACATCATTAAATGACATTTGCAGCCAAGACTAATGGATAATTGTGTTAAGGTGGGTAATGAGTGAAACAAAACAAAACAAAAAAGAATAAGATGTGTGGGTCCATAAAGTTAGCATGATGGGGTGACAAATGTCACACTAAAGGCTATTTTGAAACTCTCCTTAAACCACCAATGAGACATTTACCAAATCATATCAGCAGCGATATCAGCACTTTGGGGATATGCGTAAAGTCTCACAAAATACCTGCTTTAAGAGTGGTAGATGTGCTCTCTTGGTATAGGTTTCTTTTACCATGGAAATGTTTACTGAATTAATTATTAAATGTTTATTAAGTTGAAATATTTATTGAATTGGAAAACTATGGTAATTAAAATGTTTTATACACACAAAATTATATGTCTATCATAAGCATAGAGCTCAATTAACACACAAACTAAACACACTCGTGTAACCCATGCCCAGAACAAAAAAAAGAACATTGCCAAGTTTGTACAGTATTTAAAAGAAGCTCAGTGCTTTGCATTCACAAATTTATTTAAAATAATATTGTAAAAGAAAATACATCATCCAGCAACAAAATCTGGAAAGGAATGTAGTTTCAATGTAGAAAGCAAGCTCATAGTTCAATTTAATCTATTAAAAATTAAAATGTTTTAATATAATAAAATATATAATGGGATTTTTAATTAAACATGTTATAAATACCTTGATAATTAATTTTATAAGAAAATTGAGAATGAGTAAAACATAAATTTTGATAAGATTTCTAATATTTTTTCATCATTTTAAAATGTAAAATTTGAACATTAAATAAAAATTTCCTAGTAGTTTTGATAACTTTGAATGTATATATCTATTCATATTAATGTTAAAAAAAGAAAGGCTCCTCAAACTTTACTGTCAAATGTGAATATGCATTCTTGTAGCCTGGAGGCTGTTGTCAAAATGCGGATCTTGGTTCGATCTTTCTAGGTTGGGGCCCAGGAGTCTGCATTTCTAACAGGTTCCCAGCTGGTGCTGATGTTGCTACTTCTTGTGCCACACTTTCAGTAGCAAGGGTGTAGACCTCAACTGGATATATTTCATAGATAGCATCTCATAATATTTTATCCTGTTTCTAGCTCTTTCTCAGTCTCTGGCGATAGCATCTCATAATATTTTATCCTGTTTCTAGCTCTTTCTCAGTCTCTGGCCATGCCATTTTTCACCTTTTCTTTTTTTCCCTGCTTTTGGTTTATAATAAAAAAAAAGCAAAACAAAAACAAAACAAAACAAAAAACTCCTGTTACTGTGAATTGTCTGACTTCATATTCTCAGTGGTTGAAATTCCCTTAAAAACCTCTCCCTTCCCCTTGCCTTGGCACATTCTCCTCCCACTCCCCACACCTGCAGCTTCCTGTAGGCACTTTGATTTTCAGAGGTTAGTTTCTACCTCCATTTAAGGTTCACCTTAATTCTTCAATGTGGTTCTGTGCAGTAAAATGAAACTGTAATATCAATGTTCTGGACCCATGAAGGCCAGAAAGCTCAATGATTGAACAGTTTAAAAAATCAATTCTGCTTAAAAACAAACAAAACCCAGAGATATCTAAGGTAGCTGCATTGTAATACTACAATTCATCACCTGGTACAACAATCTGAAAAATTTTGTACAATCCTGAAATATATTACTTCTTTTTGTGTTTTGGTTAATGCAAAAAGTTAGTTCCTTTATATCAGTCTGCAAGATTGAGGTGGAATAATTTCAAGAATGAAAACAACAGTCAATGATTTCTGGTATGAAAAGAGGATCAATGCTAACTTTAAAAGTTAAAAGAAAAAAAAGAACATAAAATTATAAATTTAATTATGACTGGATAAAGTATAACTTTAGATGATGGTTGATTTTCAAATAATATAAGAATTTATCCCATATAGACTTTTAATTTTAAAACTTTGTAAATAAAGGTAATAAAAGACCAATAAAGTTTATATCAAGACACAAAATCTCTAGAATTTTTTTTAATATCAAGTTTGTATAATAAAAGAAAGAAAAAGAAAACCCTATCAGTAAGATGGATATGTGGGGTTATGTATTATTCAGCAATTTGCTGGTAATGGAATTTTCTACCTGAAAATCCCATAATTATTAACAATCTATAATGAATCCATCTATATTCAACTCACTGAGATGTATAAATAATAATCAGAAAAATTGGTCAATTCTGAGTCTTTCCAAGACAAATGTATAGATATTTTTACAACATATGTCTATGAATTGCTTCAATTTATCTGTCCCTAAATCTGATCCAAATTTTTAATTCTCTTTGCATTTATGAAACAGTAGTGACAAATGAACATGTCAAAAACAATTAAATATATCTATCTGCATTTCTGATTCATTCAGACCATAGCCTAATGAGCCCTGGTGTGAGAATTGAAAACTTGGAATCTAATTTTGGCCCCAGCACTAATTAGCTTGTGATCTTGAACAGGTCAACTAAATTCTCTGACTTCTAGTATCTGATATTGGGACAAATCTTTGGGGCTAGACAGGAAGATTTTAAAAATCTCAGGAGTAAGCTCAGAATCAAGTCTCATTCTGACCTTAAATCCAGCTTCTATAACTTAGCCTCCCAACTTGACACTTATGACCAGATATTTTTGTCCCCGCTCCGGGTCGAGAATTCTGGTCTCTGCCTTGCTGCCCATGCTTCTGCCTTGGATTGTAGTTGCCAGGACTAAGATGCAGACTTACTCTTCTAATGCTTTCCTAATACTTGAGATTTTCTTCTAAAGGCCAGTGTCCATAGCTACCTTCTTCGCTTTCACTCTTATACTACGTACCTAGATTTCTGGATAATGTTTCTTGCCAAAACCCTCTTGATTCTGAGATCTACCTATCTACCTGGTCTCCATTTGCTGCTGAACCTTTCCTCATCATACAGCCAGTTTTTGTAGGGTCTCCAGGTCCCACCCTAGCCTTTGAGAACCATGCAGTTGTTGAAATAACACTGATCTCAAGTATCAGAGGCTACTCATGGGATGATGGTCTGCAGGTGTGAAACTGAAACTGCTGTTGCAATAAGGCAAACAGATCAGATGGGGTGAAAAATTGATGAAGTGATAAATATTTTCTTGACCAAATATAATTGTCATGAAAATTAGCAGATTCAGAGAACAAATATAGCTTAGACAACTGCGTGGTAATATCACTTCCAAATGCATGGTAAAAAGTTTATTTTCCATAGGTCATTCAATGACATATGCTTCTAAGTGCCAGTATCTACAACGAGTATCTCTTCTAGGAGCTCTCATTTAAACAAGTGAAAATACATCAAAAGAGCTGAAATAAATCAGCAGTGACCATTCAGGGTTTAGTTATATTAATCTACTTACTCAAAATACTTTTTTCCTCGATCTCTACTGTTTACTGCACCTATGTCTTACAAAAGCATAAGCCATATACAGCAAATACAGTAGATAGGAATGAGTACAGCAAGCCAATATTAAAACATCAGGATTGTCTCACGTCTGATACCTCTTATTGCAGCAAACCCTGCATCTTCACTCACTCATTAGTCATTTCTGATTATTTTTAAAGTATGTATCTGATATTTTTATCAATTGCATATTTTTTAACAATAGATTCTTAGAAATACAAATTTGTCTGTGCATAAGAATATGGTTTCCTTGATCTCTACTGAATTCCTGGGTCTACAGAGTTAGAATATCCAAGTATGAATGATAATTTGCATTAACAAACTAACCAAATCATTCTGTTCTTACCTTTCACAAAGGTCACTGTAGAGCAACGGTTGTTTTAATTTAGCCCTGCTACCTAAAATGTTAGGAAAGCAAAACACTGGTGAACAGTGTTTGAGAAAAATGAAGACTAAATTTAAATACCTGTAAGCAGAGTATACCAACCTCTCATCTCAATTCCCACGCCAACTTAGCAACTGCAGAGGTTACTTACATGCCTGGCTGCAGAGGCACTGGAATTTGCTACTGTTGACCTCAGTTATTGGGGGAAAATTATCATAACCTATTGTAGAAAGATGCTAACCAAATACGGCAGACAAGGAACTCTGCTGACTTCTATTATTTAATTAAACTAAGCTTCTTTTCTTTATGTTCTGGAGGTCTCCAAAAATTGGAATGGCCATTAGCCAATGTTTAAATCTAAGAATAAGGATCTTCTTTCAATTATAGATAGACTGAGCTGCATTAGCACAATGGTTTTAAAATAAAAGTAACGCACTTTTAAACACTAATCCATGAGATCTGAAAATAAATAAAATCACTGTCAAATGCTGGGCATTATTTTGGTATGTCGAACTTAAGTATGTTTATTGAGTTTTGAAAATTTAATAAACATTTTTTGAATATCTACTATTTTTAGAGATTCAATAACCAAATAGTGTGGCAACAAATTCAAATGAAAAATGCATACTATTTTTAATTTACCTTGGGTTATTGGGAGCATATATAAATATATAATATATATGTGTGTGTACCTATATATATAAATAGATTTCACTTTTAGATGACTATTGATTTTCACCTAACAAATATTTTTCCAATTATATATTTTTATGATGTCTTGATGCATATCTTTACATTCTATGTAGTATGTACAAATAGGAGCCTTACAAAAATATTTGAAAGTATAAATGTCCAAAAAGAATAGGCTGTGAGTAATAAACAATGCTCTTTCAAAGGAGAGTTTTACCTCTGAAATTTCACTTATTTTGCAGGCTCAGTATTTTTTTAAGTAAAATTAAAGTTAACCAAATGTTATGACATCAAGTCATATAAAAACAGAGCCAACAACTAAGAACTAGTTTTTCATTGTCTTTTTTATTCCATTTTAAAATGTGTAAATTTTCTTATATCAAAACTAAAATCCTGGCAACTAATATTGTTCTGTTATAAAAATAAGCCTTAATACTTGTCCCTCGTTTCTAAACATGTAGTGTAAGAAATCCACCTTGGTTTTGTACCTTTGTGAGAACTTGGTGTTTGCATCTTTCATTTATTGACCACATGCATACTAGAAACAAGCTGCCTCTCTTCTTTATCTAGATAGTTCATTCTAATCTGTGTAATAAATATTTTGTCTCATTTCATAATATTCTGAAACAATCTCCATTTTTCTAGTGTGAGTTATTTTTTACTGTTCTTGTGTCAGTAAGGCACATGATGGCTTGGTTGTAGAAAAACTAAACTTTCCAGTTTGGCAACCATAGAAGAGTTTAAAATTGAGTTATCTCAGGAGAAAGAATTATTTGTATATTTTTGCAGCTTATGAACCTTAAGTGTTAATGAATTTGATATTCTGCATTTAATATTATGGCACTTACTTGTGAATTCTCAACATGGCTTTGGCAATACCCCAAGTCCCAGTGCAAAGGGTATTACACGTTTATCTGTTCCGATTTTAGGTTGAGCAACAAGACTGCTTTTGTTCAAAGAATAACTAACAGATGAGTAATGAAGTCACTTACTCAAAACCAAATTCCATTGTCAATAAGAGGAGATTCGGATTGTACAGTTTCATCTGACAACTATGTTGGAATTCAGCTTTTTTAGCAGAAGTCAGAAAGGCAACTGTTCTTTCAACCAAACTATTTTTTCTCAAGAATACACCAGCAATCTCTGAAGCATTTTCATTTGTCCAGTTTTTTTAGAAGGGGCTCTTGAGCTTGTGTTATACTGTAACTTAGCTCCTGAAGCAAATTGGTGTTTTCCCTTTTTGTTATCAGTAGAGGACGTTCATTGCTGCTTTTTTCTTCAGTAGAGTTTTTGAAATCTGTGGGGGCTTTTCTGTTTTTCTTTTGTTTTGCTCTTTTATGCTTTCTTTTAAGAAAGCTTTTAAATGTTCATTTAGTAAAGGCGTCAAAGTGAAACCAGAAAGGCAATTCTTTAAAAAAAAATTGTCCAAAATTAAAATTCCTGTGACCTTAATGGAAAATCAACAATGTTGCCATTAAGGCATGAGACAATTGCAGTTAGGATATATTAGCTGTCAAAGTGCAGAAATCAAGTCTCCATGAGCAATAAACCTCAATGGAGGTTTGCTGCTGGGGTACTTAATAATTTATTTGTATTATATATTTACGTCTCATGAAAATGCCTACTGCTTATATAGGGGTACATTGATACTAACTTCTGTATAGCACCCTTGGTGGGTTCCTCCTAGTTCTGCAGACTTAGCACTTCTCCTCAATATAGGAATAAATTTTAAGATAAAATAGATAAAAATATTTCCTATTTTTCTTCCCTCATGGAGATATCTACAATGCTCCTAGGGCAGCTGATTAGGAATACATGTTTACTAGACTTATATTTGTACAATTCTCAATTTCAATTGTTACAGTACATTAACATTGCCCCAGCCAAAAAAAACTATTTACTCTCTGATTTTTCTGTAGTTTTTAAAACAGATTTCTCTGCCTAATTTTATACACATTTTCTGTTACCTTCCTAATCATTTTTTTTCCCAGAAATCATTCTTTCTAATAAATTTGACTTTCACATAATTATGCTAATTTGGGGTATCACGTTTCTACAAGGTACCTTTCTCGTGAACTCTAGCACCATGACAGCCTGCTGCCTTCTCTCCATGGTATTCTGAAACAGCCACCAGTCTTGGTCTCCGATAAACAAGCCTGAGGCTTACACTGCTTTTTATTTTACTTGTGCTCTTTTTAGCCTAATTCCTTATAGTTCATATTCTAATATTATTTCTCAATTTTAAATCTTATTTTATAATCCAGAGTCAAAGTATTATTTCCAGTTTCTAACGATAAAGTAACTCTAATTGTTTTTTGGCATATGCAGTAATTAGGAAGTGTTTAGAACATGGCGTTTTAGTACTTATGATGAAAATTTAAAAATAATCTTGTCTTAAATTTAGAATCTTTTCCAAGAAAAGCACAATAGAATAGTCACTTATAAATTTATGTTAATGGTCAGCAATGGTAGATCAATCTATGAATAAGAACATACGCCTTTCCTTTTTTTCCTATAACCACGGCACAGTTAATCTAATAGTTTTTCAGTGTTCTTTGAACCCTCAGGTAATGACTATAGCTAAAGACAGAACATTAGGTCATCCAATTATCTGATTTATTGTTATATGTTCTACATGTTTATATTTCCAGATTTTTTCACTATGATGGCAGAAAATCAGGATTTGGAGGAGGCTGATATATAAATTTCTCTAACATTCATCAGATTTATCTAAGGACTCTCAGATACTTTCAGTGTGGTCTCTCCTAAGTTAATTGAAATTCAAAGTAATTAATTGAAGTAAAGCCCTGTATTTGTGCATGAATTCTGAGCAGTTAAGTGAAGTGAAACACATGTATTGCTAATCTTGCACGCTGTGATTAAGATAGAAATGAAGACGTCCACCATACGAGGTTACTTCTTCATCAACAAGGCTCAGAAATATTTCTACAGCTGTTTAGATCATTTAATTGTATCAGAGCCTCTCATATCATGGTTTAAGTGAGGAACTATTTCCCCCATTAAAAAAGAGAATATTAAGATAAGAGAGTATACTAATCAGCATGTGAGAGGAATCACAATGCATTTAAAGGTTTCATTACCAATAAAATTAGATTAGCTAAAGAAACAAAAGACATTTGTGTGTTTATGATCTATTTTCATACTTAACTGAACAAACACAGAGCTGAGAGGACTAACTGGGCCCTAGTTTTCATTATCAAATATGTGCAGATGATTCCCTCTGGCCATTCTAACTCCTTTATTTGAAAAAAGAACAGGAAATGGTGCTACTTTCCCTACCTAAAAAGTAAATCTAATTGATGACCCACAAAAAAAAAGATACTTGCTACCTTTCCTCAAGTTCCATTCCTCCTTCCTATAGAAACATAGTTTTTTAAAAATAACTAATAATTTCAAAAAGAAAAGAACCCACTTATTGTACCAATTTTTCAGTTAGTTACTCAGAATTATCCCTAGTAATATAAACTTGGATTTTGAGTCACTCAATAGGACTTAAGAACAGCAGAATAAGACCAGATGTTGTCTCAGAATAATGAATGATTTGACACAAATTGATTTCTTAAAAGCCAAAGTTACCATTTCAGGAAATTCATTCTCTTGTGCTTCAGTGAGCTATGAGGGAAGTGAACTGAACAGAATAAGAATAAACCAAGATTGGACGTTTCATGGATATACAGCCCTTTCTTTGGCTATCTCGAAATACTGCAAGAAGTAGCATTGTCATATCTCTCATGTGATTAATCTACTGAGTTTCATCTTAAAAACCAAGTGCAAAACCATGAACTTGAGTGATCTGAGACACAAATATATGTGTTTGTATTCATAATAGCTTGAACCAGCAAAAATACCTTTCCAAATAATTATATTAATTTAGCAATTAGTTGTGAAAAGAATTAGTTTTCATTAACATTTACAGATTTTTTCCACTGTTGTATATTTAAGGATTTCAATTCATTTTAATACATCTTCAAATTGAACATAAAAGAAACTCTCAGACTTCAGGAACCTACAGGTCAAGAGTGGTTCAACTGAAAAAGCAAAGAGAAACATGCAGACCCGTGGTGACAAATGGCTGAACCCTACACTTTACTGAAATTGGACAAGCAAATGTTTACATCACTAAAAAAAAAAATAAAAAAAATAAGTAGTGATATGGAAAATGACATGTATTTATAAACAGAATTCAAATGTTAAAAAGAATATTTTTATACTTTACAACTTCAATTATAGTTGCTAAACCAAATGGCAGTGTTAATAACAAATACATTGAAAAAATATATGTTAAGGTAGCAAAAACAAAACAGGAGTTTGGAATGTCCTATAATTATGAAAAATACTGTTGTTAAAATGCACTTATTAGCATAGAACAATGTTTACATTATGCTAAATTTTTAAAGTAAATTATGAACATTTTTATATTGCATAATAGATCATAAATAAAATACTATATATATTATTTAAATAGGTAATATCATCTATTATTCTATAAACTACATACTCCAGAAGAATATACAATAAAATTTTAATCTTAGCCATATAAAATGTTGAAAATATATTTATGACTTTGAATTTCTGTCTTCTAATTATTTCTGTCTTCTAATTATCATATTACTTTTTACAATCTCAATCATTTTTGAAGGCTTATGCTTTACAACAATGTCATGATTTATTAGTAAGATAAAAGATAAGTAAATAAATAAAGTCAATCACCATGACCTGCCATTGTTTTAATAAAAATTTGATAGTGGAATTTGATTTGTCTCTACAATTAGATTTTTAATGATTTAGAAAGACAAATAATACCTGTAACCACATAAACTTCTCAATATCCTGTTTTGCATACAATGTGAACTTCAAAGTATTTTTAACACAAAATTAATTAGTTCTGGGTAGATTAGAGATAATGGTTGTGGGATCCTTTTTATTTGCATGACTCCTAAATTCCTCCTGAATTTCTACTAAAAATGGTAATTCTACTTAAACTACTTTTGATAGAAAAATCAATGATGTCAAACAGGGACAACATCCTTTCAATTCATACCAAATAGGGATTTAAGTGCTGCTAAATCCACTGTCAGCTAAGGACAACCATAGATAAGGCAATGTTGATTTGAATCACTTTGCACTAACTAATGGAGTGCATTTTTATTTTAAACAGGATAATCTTTGGCTGATAATCTAATATACAAACTTAGTGTGCAATTTATGCAATTATGTTATTATTAAAGTATAGCATCCTATACTTCTGCAGATTACTAAATATGCCTCCTCATGTAGCAGAGACCTGTAAAAAAAAAGGAAGTTCTTTTTTATGAGATAGGTAGAAAAGCCAGTTAGCCCATGTTTTACATCAAATAGCCTTTGATTTGATGCTTACTATTAATTGTTTTTAACTGTGTGAATGTTATGTTATTTAGTGTGTCTAAACCACAAATGGCTCCTGGCAAGACCTCATACCATTAACAATGAGATTAGCAGAGGAAAATTCAAAAACACTCATGGGGATTGTTTGTACTGTTTTTTGTTGGGTATGTTTTTGCTCTGTGGGATAGAAGACAGTTTAAAACAGCACTGCATGAAAAAAGAAGCGACTGACCGCAGGTTGCAAGTATGCTTCAGTGAAGCAGAAGTTTCTGCAGCTCCCTCTCAGCAAAGGGGAGGTTTCTAACGGTCTCCTGCTGACTTCAAATGTGTTCACAGCCTGCACGCAGCAGCCACAGTGGAAACTTACCGGTGTGATAATAATCACTTAGAGTGAGACTGTGGTGCAGACCCTCTTCCCCCAACCAGAAATCCCCTGAGTAAAAGCTTTATCCCCTGGGGAGACACAGAGATGTAATGACTTGAAAACAGGTGTACCTTTCCATGACATTCAGAAAAATTGGGTATGCACAGCTTTTCTCTCTTCATATCCTCAGAGTCCAAAAATTAGCACAAGCACAGTGTTTCCTAATCTTTAGGCACGTAAGAAATGCCTTAAAACATTTGTCGGGACCATTTTTAACATGTAAAAAGGGGCAATTTTTGTTAAAAGAAAAATAAGCTTCTGGTGAGACAGAGAGAGAAAGAGAGAGAGAGAGAGAGAGAGAGAGAGAGACTGTGTGTGTGTGTGTGTGCGTGCACACACACACGTGTGTTTTTCTATATAAATACAGTCCTGGAGTGACACACAAAATATGTCTCTGTAACATGAGTTATAGGATAGAAGAGCAATTATTCCTTTTATTTTTTGTATTTCTGCATTGCTTGCATTTGTTACAATCACTGTTTGGTAAGTTTATAATTATTTTTAAAACTTTCTTTCAAGATTATTTTGAACAATCTCCTCTAATGAAGGTGAACTATTACATTTTCTAAAAAAGCTACCTTAACTTTTTGCAAAAGGTGTGGTATAAACAAATACACATAACAAACTGTTCTTTAAGGATCAACATCTTATGATTCATTAAATCCATGAAGGTAATTTTTAATTTGATTCAACTTTTTAAACTATTTACGATTACAGAGTGCTTTGCCCACTCATGACCGTATGCTAGGCAACACCATCCTTCTCAAGTACATATCATTTTTATTACATTGTAAAATACATTATTAAGATATTACAGTGAGTTATTATATTTAAGGAGTAATATAATAAAAGCAAACCTAAAAATATCAAAATTCAAGAAAATACTTCATAAAATACAAGTATTTTTGCTACATTGAACTGACATATCATGTGTTGCTGTGAAACCATTCTCTAACAAGAACTCTAGATGCTAGCACTTCAGTATTTAAAATTCACTCAGCAGGTGGGCAAATGTTGTAAGGATCAAAACAAAAGCAGATCTAGTTTGCACATAGGTGGACATGGTGATGGGTTCTCATGAATCTAGATATTCTATTAGTTCTCTCTCACATTCTTATTTTTCTACTCTAGCTAAACTCACATAAGATTGGAGAATAGAATTTCTGGGGAATCAGTAGCATGTTCTTTCTCCAGCTGTGGCTGCTAATACTAGAAAAAAGCTAACCTTACCCTTAGATTTAAAAGATCTATGAAAGCAAAAAGACAGCTTAATTAGGGACACATTTTAGAATCACCTTGGGATCATTTTTAAATGTATAGCTCCCAGGGAAGGCTAAACTGAATAGGCTTTGTGGGGAGTTCTATATTTAAACTCCACAGGTGATTAGAATGTCTGATTATCAAATATTTGTAGAGGAACCTAGGATAATAAAAAGGAAAAGAATCTAGTGGTAAAATAATGTACAAATCTATGCTAATTTATGTAATTCCAAAATTGAGAATTAAGATCATTAACCATTAATAAAATGCATTTAATAAGACAAATATAACAATTAATTTAAGTCCTTACATAACGTTAATCTAAATCATGTCTGCCTTAGCATTAACATGGTGATGTAGGTATTTTCCAAATTTCTTTCATCAGTGTTTAATAAGTTTTAATTTAAAAAAAGTAAAACATCATTTAAACAGGTTAAACATATTTAAAAACTCAAAAATTCACAAAAAAAGTAAATTTCAACTAATAAACACGGTTTCCTGTTTATAAGCATAGCTTTTCTATCACTAAAGCACTTTTTTAACTAAAACATATATGACCTAATAATATAAAACTTTCTTATACACACTGCTTACTTCAAGAGAACTCAGAGATTTATGGATGCTAAATCATCAATCCAAAATTTCTATAAGGAGTTAGTTTTATACCTATATACAAGATGTCAAGGTATACACATATTAATAAACTCACAAAAGTCTATAGCTAGACCAGAAATAGAATCCAGGTTACATATTTTTAGACTAGTGTCTCTTTAATTTTCACACACAATATGATACTTACCCATATGCTTTAAAAGGATGCAATAGGAGAATAGCAGGAAAGAAAGAATTTGAATAACATTAGGATTGAATAAAAATCTTTATGGTATTGCCATATGCATTATTGAAGTCTTCTCTTTAAACCACCCATGGCTTCCTTCAAATCTTTATTTTTTTTTTTCCTAAGCTCAACCCCTCACTATTCCTTACTTTAAGGAAATATATAGCTCTCTTTAGGACATAACAACAATAATGAGAATAGCTGTTTATTCTACGTTCCAGGCACCACGCTAGGTACTTGACACAAATTTTATTTAATGGTCATAACAACTACATAACAACTCTGCAACTTCCTTGCCTTCCTACATAGGTGAGGAAATTGAGGCTCCATGTTTTATCAAATGAAACTTGAGTTCTTTGGACACATTCATGGGGGCAAAGAGAAACTGTTATTTCAATTTTTTTCTATTTGAATTTGTGTTTACTTCAATATACTTCAGGTGAGCAGCCAGATTAGAAGAGGAAGGACAACTCAGTGGTGACCAGTGGTCACTCTTAGGTTCTGTCTTAATACAGGAGATCCCCCTTCTTGGTGGTTTTGCTTTTCATAGTTTCGTTTATCCATAGTTCAAACATATTCAACGGAAAATTCCAGAAATAAATAATTCATACATCTTAAATTGTCCATTCTGAATAGTGTGATGAAATCTTGCATGAGCCCATCCTGTCCCATCTGGGACATGAGTCATCTCTTTGTTTAGCATTTCCATACTGTTTATGCTTATGCCCGTTAGTCACTAAGTAACTGGCTTGGTGATCAGAACAACTGCTATGGTACCACAGTATTTGGGTTTGGTACTATCCACAGTTTCAGGCATCCACTGGGGCACTTGGGACATATCCCCAGCAGATAAGGAGGGACTGCTGTACACATATTAGAGAAGAAAATATTAAGGAATACATCAAGAGGCAATAGAGTATAGCCTCAAAGTATTAATAGGTACTCTGAGATTAGACTGCCAGTTTTAAATACTGGCTCTGCAATGTATCACCTTTTTTACCTTGGGTAAATTCCTTAAATCTCTGTTACTATTTCATCTTCTTTAAAAGTGATACCAATTGTTCCTATTTCACAGAGTTGTTATAAGGATAAAAAGAGAAAATAATTCATGTCAATGTTTAGTTTTCCACATGACTCATAAGCATGGCTCAATAAATATTAGTCACTGCTATTCCAGAAAGGCTAACACTGTTTGAGAGCCTGGTGAGGACCCTAGCACTTCTGGTTCTGATGACCCTCTTTGTTATCAGTCACAGCAGACAGCCAATCACAGAACTGTCTCTGGGCAATCACGGTTCCCCAAACAGTATATTAATAATTAATGTAGTAAAAAAGAGATTTTCTGCACATTTTCTTTAGGCCTAATTTGGTTTGGCGTTGTTAAAACACCTACCATTTATGGAGCACTTACTATTATCCAGGCTGTAAGTGTATTATTTCTTTTAATTCTCAAAATCCTGCTACGAAGAAAGACACTATCTTCACAGATAGGAAGGAGATGCATAAAAAGTTTCTATAACTTTACCATTTAACAAATGACATATGGTGAAGCCCGGACTCGGACCCAGATATTCTGGCCACATAGTGCTTACTTATGCATTTTACTATAGTGCTTCTCATTATGCTATATATTTGATTATTTTATTACTATTACTCTGCTTCACAGAAGTAATCTAAGACTTGCTTTATTTATTTAATAGTCATAAAATTCTTTTGTGATATGGATAGGCATCGTCTAGGCTGAGTCATGGAAGAGGATGTAGGGAAATCTGATTTCTTATTACCCGACGGGACCTTTGCTTTGGGATTATAGCATTGCAGAGTTCTACACCTGATCCCACCATTTGCTGCTATGTGCTCCTTATGTCAAGTCAGCACATTACCAATGTCCTTTGAGAATTAAAAATTGAAAAACAGTGACCATAAAATGTGATGCTGCTCATTAAATTAAATATAAAATCAAAATCTTGCATAAATAAAATTTAGTGTTAATTCTTTTTGACAGAACGGTAATATATTAAGAATAGTGTGTGCATTTTAATATGATGCAATAATTTCGACATTAAAAGTCAGGCTCCTGTTTGGATTGTATGGGGGCATCCTCACCAGGATCATCGTACAGGTTCTCCATGAAAAAGTGCTCCATAAATGCAACTTAATCCAAATTTCCAGCCGCTTATATTATGTAGAACAAGATTTGTGTCAAGACTTCCAGTCTCATCTGCAGCTTGTTGATCACAGAGAATAAGACTTTCTCTGTATAATTATTGCTTGAACCTGAGAGGCCAAGGTTTCAGTGAGCCGAGATCACACCACTGCACTCCAGCCTGGGTGACAGAGCAGAAAAAAAAGACAAAGATTATAATTAAGTGTTCTTTCTTATGAAGCATGCATACGTGCGTGCACACACACACACACTCACACACACACAGAGCTAGAAAAGCTTTCTTACACTCTGTTATTTACATAAACACATGGGCTTAGCCTCATATTTTCCCCTCAAAGTGAAAAGTGTATCTCAGCCCGGGGACAGCCAGGAGGAGCCCATGGTGCCCTAAGTAGTCTTATCTGTTTACTCTATGGCACTGTTTTATACATTGTTACTTTCAATATGTACCAAATGTCCTAATGTTGGGGAGTACCCATGAAGACATTGTTCAGCGCTCTCAATGTATAAGTAGAGTCTATATTAATCACCTGTGCACATTCTTTCAGTGAATAATTGGGACAGTTTATAATTAGGGCCTTATATGTCTGGATTTGTTGTTTGTTTATTTATTTATTTATTTTTCTTTTTTGAGACAGAGTCTTACTCTGTCACCCAGCCTGGAGTGCAATGGCACAATCTCAGCTCACTGCAACCTCCACCTCCCGGGTTCAAGCAATTCTCCTGCTTCAGCCTCCTGAGTAGCTGGGACTACAGGAGCATAGCACCATGCCTGGCTAATTTTTTTTGTAATTTTTAGTAGAGATGGGGTTTCACCATCTTGGCCAGGCTGGTCTTGAACTCCTGACCTCGTGGTCCACCCGCCTCAGCCTCCCAAAGTGCTGGGATTACAGGCATGAGCCAAGGCACCGGCCTGTTGATTATTTTTCAAATAATTCTTATTATTCTACAAAGATACGATGTCCATGATGAAGTGGGGGAAAAACCCTCTCCAAAGTTGGAGAGGGACATGCTCCAGGCTACATCTATCTCAATAAACTGTAAGTTCATTTCCTCTGCTCTTCTCCAGTGCTGGATTCCCTCCCAGATGTTTTTTTATACTCAAGCAGAATTGTTTTTAGTTTCTCAATACTCAAGCTGGGACCTATACCTGTTCCTTTGAGGTTGGAGGAGTCATAGTCCCTTTCTGATGCAAGTACACTCTTGCATGAGACCATGATCCTGGTATGGTCACCAGCTGCAAAGCTCTGGTGCTTATGTGAAACCTGGCTAGTAGAAAACATACTTTATTTGCTTCCATATGGTTAGCACTAGGGTATGTTCTCCTTGTCTGCTGAACTTTCCCAGGCTGCCAATGGTAAATGCCATTTCGGCCCATTATAGTTTTCTTAAACCTTGACTCTCATACCCCTTTCTCATTGTTATCTGGGTTGCAGTGTTTGAACTTATGGATTGCCTCACAAAACCTGTCCCCTGTTTAATAGAGACAGCATTTATTCTGCATCCTTCATGGATTATATTGCCTCATGAATTCAGAATCATGATTCTAATTTACCAACATGACCTGGAGTCAGCGCAGCAGCCCCATTTCTTCCTACGTTTATGGTGACTTTATCCTAGACAGAAATTGCCTTTGTATGCTAAAAGACACAGGACAATACTAACCCCAGCAATTGCCACAACTTTAAATCTAATGTGGAAGAAGTTCAGGGTCTTTGTCCCTTTTCTACTGAATAGCAACTGGGTTTGATCATTTCCTTCACCAGCAGGCTTCAAGCTTTCCTCATTAGTAGTAGCCTTTGCCAAAGAATATACACCATATACATTAATTCTGCTTCCTCAGAAGCTCCTGTACATATTTTAACATTTTTGTTAACCTTAACATTTTTGATACACCACAGTTCATTTTAGACTTTAGTACCTTTGACATTATCCTGACAGTCAGTATCACTGTAATATTTAAGTAGATAGCTTTTCTTCTTGTGTCTCACCAATTTAAAATCTGATCTTGTCAGTTCTTTCCTGGGAAGTTACACTGGTTTCTTTTGGTACATTGCTCTGTATTGTTTTTCCTCCAGACAATATGAAAATGTATAGGCCAAGAGTACCAATTTCCCTAATAACTTTCTTCAGTTTTTCCTGCATGAAAACAATCAGTGAGATAAAACAAGATCTTATCAAATGCTCAGCTTTCAAGAAGTTAGATTTTCAGTTAAATGTGTACCTAAAGTCCAACTTTGTCATTTGCACCAGGTGACTATTATCCATTCACTTTTGCTGGTCAAGTCCTCTATAATACCCTTACACAGTGATAATAGTTCATATTTATTGAGAACCTTCTTTATATCTGGAGATTTGTGTTTAATTTTATTTAAATCTCACAATAACCCTATGAGGTAGGTATTATCATCACTCACATTCTACAGATGAGGAACTTGAAGGAAAAAGAGATTAAATAAGTTTTCCAGGGTTCCAGAGCTATAAATGATATATTCAAGATAGGAGCCCAGGCAATCAGCTTTAAAGTTCAGCCTGGTAACCACTGTGAGATACCGCCTAATTTTGTTTCTAGTCTCCTTTTAGCCTCACATACATACCCTCCACAATTTTACCGACTTTCATGAAGGAATTTATCTTCACCATACTGCTCTACTCTACCTTTCTTAATAATAGTTCAGTTTCTTTTGAACCAGGATTATCATATCCTTTTATAGTGTATTCTAGTAGTGAATTTCCTCCTTCTCAGCCTCTTGGGTCACATGAACTTCCTTATGTCACAATCTCAGTTTCATTTTGTTTATTAATCATGTTTTTCAACTACTCTGGCCCCTAGGTAATACAAATAAAGCAGATGGCCTGACCAGATTAATCTAATTTACTTCCCTCAAAAATATATTAGATTTTGACAAATAAAGAAAGGAGCATATCCTTATAGTTCCATTACTTATCTTAGATAGGTTTTAAGTAAGAACATTAAAAGGAGTTATTTAGAAAGTTAAAGTTGGGAGAGATTTTGGAATTCATTTAATTTGACACCTCCTTTTGAAAAACTGATGCTTTGACATATTAAATGATCTGCTTACAGTTAAAACAGCTAGTTTATATATTATTTTTTTCCATAGTAATGCTTTTGGTAAGTAATCACTAGTGAAAAAGATATTTCTTTTTAAATTTGTTTATATTAACTTTATGATTCTTTAACATCTTTTTCCCCAATTTAATATAGTAAGCTTAAATACACCCTTTTATCACTTTATAATTTTAGTTAACGAAAGTTATAGTTATTTCAATTACATACATAGTAAACTAGACATTGTTATGTAAAAGATTCTACTTTAATTAGGCAACATATATTTCAGAAAATACATGTGATAGCCATGTATACAAAAATTTTATAGTATTTGTGGTGAAGAAAATATTATAAAATGTCAAATATAGAAAAATTGACCAGAAATTACAATGACTAGAATATGAAGTGTCTTAATTAGGGACACTAATTAAGTGTCAAAATAATAAAAATAGTATACAGGTTATAAAAGTAATCTCAACATACAGCCACATTTTCTCTGTTTTCTTTCTCCGTCCTCAGAGATTTAACAGATTTCTTCTCTCATCCTAGTAGCACTGGATTTGATGAGTATATAGCAGTTACCTGTGACTGTTTAATTCATTATTTTGTCATAAATGTTATTTAATGACACATATTATAAAAACTATTCTGGTTTTGAACATAAGCATTGGTTTTTTTAAAAAAAGAGTGGAGCATTATGAAGAAAATGTTTCCAAAATTTACAATTTGATGATAAAAATCTGCATGAGTAGGTCAAGCTGGATATGCAGGAAGTCTGAGAAAATGAAAAATTGTGGAAAAACTCAGAAGTTTCAAATGTGGTTTAGCTTTAATTATAACCAAACTCATATCCTTTCATACATCTGATCTTCATATTAAAAATACAATTCAAAGGTAATGTGGAAACTGAATTTCATTGTATATTAACATACTTCATTTATGAGAATACAACTTTGCAGACAGGGGCTTGTGGGGTGGTGTGACAATAATATAATGGAGAAGTAATGATCTCAACACAAAGGAGTCCATTTCTTTTCAGCTTTTTTTCTGTGTAGTTTTTTTTTTTTTTTTTTTGTAATAGTAGTCAGCCTCTCTACCAAGTTTCTCCTCCTTGCAGGCCACATGATATGTAGAATTCACCTCATCCTCCTGTTCCACTAGAGGCTCCTTTGCAAGTAAGAGACTGGTAGCTGACTAAAGTGAGTCATCTACATTTAAGAGCTATGATTACAAAATTGGGAAGGGATATGTTTCAAAAAGTGAATAGTTTACTTTTTCAAATAAAGAATTAACACATTTTGTGTTCTGGTCACAACAAGCAACCTGGTTTCACAGCCATCCTCAGAAAAGTGAGAAATTCCACTAAGAATAATATTTCCAGACTAGAAGTTCTTGAGCTCTAGGCCCTAAATAATAGTGACTTTAAAAGTGCTAATAAATTGAGGAAAGTCACTTACCCTCCTTGTTCTGTAGCATTCTTACCTATGAAAATGAGATGATGTACATTCTAATTATTTTACAGCTTTCCCTCCTCTAGACACACCTGAAAATAAATGTGGCAATTTCTAAAATTTAAAGTGGGTCAGTATTGTGGCACAGTCTTAAGTGATCATTTGTATTAGTTTTATGTGTCTATTCATACCTCAATTTCTGAAAATAAATTTGGGACAGCTTCTAAAATAAAAAGGAAAAGATTAGGTTAGAAAAATAAGTAGGAAGATCAGAACAAGAAGAAAAATAGGAAGAGAAATATAAAATCAAGTCAAGGAAAAGCTTGGTCTAGTCTGCATGACATTATTTGAATATTAGCTTTTCCATGGCCAATGACTCTCATCCTAGTGTAAATTGATGTCCTCACTGTCAGAGACAAGCTGCTGATAGTGAGAAAGAGTAGAGAAAGCATAAAAACCCTAGCTGCCTCAGGCACATAGGATAAATGTACATCCTTTAATTATTTTATAGTTTTTCCTCCACTAGAGTACACCTGAAAATAAATAAGACAATTTCAAAAATTTAAAGTGGGCCAGTATTGCTTGGCTCTGGCTATGTAACCAAACCACTATATAATTTTAAAAATAAAAACATCATAATTCCGGAACTTAAAAAAGCTTTTCACTGATGCTGACATAAGAAATAATCCTATAAAATATTTGCTTTTCTGATACTATCATCACTAAAACATATAGAATATTTATGAGTAACTAGCCCTTGAAAATACTTTCTTTCATTTTTTTGCCACTCTCCAATTTTTTTCTTCCTCAGCGCCAAATTATGGAGGCAGTTTTCAAGGTCTGACAGATGCATTTACCTCCAATCCAAAATTAGTCTTAATGATGTTAATGTCAGAAATTAGTTCCATAGCAACTATTATAGGAGCTTTCAAGTGCACACACGTTTCTAGAGAAATGATGTTTGTAATTCACAATAGTACAAAGAAACTTAAACTAAAATTATCTTTTGCTTCTGGTACAAGAAATAGGAGTACTTCAAAGATCCCAAGGAAGTTTCTTAAGCGCTCTCCCTAGGTCAATTAAGTTGTATTATTTTGCTCCCAAGCTCATGCTATTTTAAAGCAAGATTCAGAGCCTGGAAGTGACAGTAACTCTTCTATCAAAGTGATTTAAATGATCATAGTTTCCAAAGATTAAAAAACTAGAATAATTTTGCCACTGTATTTTATAATTTCCTTTCTCACATATAAAATAATTTTATTCCTCTAAGAAAACCTGCTGAGCTAATATGGGAGACATTTCTACTACAAGTACTAAAAAATCAGTCACCCTTAGAGTTCATAGAAAGAAAATCAAATTCTATTTTAGTGAAGTTTTCATAACAGCCTTTTGGTAATAATGTTGAAGAATCATGATATATTTAAGAGATATTAATTCTAGTAATAGTCATTTATCTTTGATGTCACAGAGAGACAAAGGCTTGGGAAGTAGAAGATTTACGATGACATATTATAGACTCACTTGGTAGATGTTGGATTTTTTAGTCTTCATTATAAAGATAATGAAGCTTTATCAACTTCCTTTTATTAAGGCTAAAAATATATCCTATAATAGGATCATAAACATTTAATGAAAATGACAGCTGTACTGAATTTTAAAATTAGGTGAGGATGGGCAAGTAGTTCATAGAAAAGTAAATCAGCATAACTCATACATTATGAGTTTACAACCCAGGCTGTTTTAATTTAATATATCTCTGGCTCTGACCTCTCTCCTGTAGTCCAGACATATATTGTCAATTTCCTAAATGAACCTGAATGTCCAAAATGAGTTGATTTTCCTCCCAAACGCATCTGAGACATGTCAGTGGAGAAAGCTCACATAAGAAGATAGAACACGATGACTGATCTTCCCTTTATTCTTCCCATTACTTTTCGGGAATAAGATTAAAAATCTTATTATTATATCTCTGCCTTAAATTGTGTTCCACAGAAACAGACTCTGAGAAGACAACTCATATGAACACGATTAATAGAAAATTTTCCCAGGAAAATAAGGGCATGGGTGTGTTGTAGGGAAATAGGACTAGTAAGAAGGCTAAGTAGAAGTATATTATACAGCAAAGTTTCATGAAAGGTACTTTGTCTCTGTCCCAGAGAGGATATCTGAAAACAGTCACACCTCAGATTTATCCTGATCAAGTCACAATGGCTGGAATATTTAAACCCCTGCACCCATCAGTGATTGGTTAAGAACTACTCCTGGGAAGATGTAAGCCCCCAAATATTTCTACCATAGTGGAACAAAGTAGATTCTGGCAGTCCAAGGCCAACCCTCCAATAAAAAGTGCTCACAGTGCTCTCAATGTGAGAATAAAAACACATGTGGAGACAGAGCCTGGGAACGCAAAAGATCCAAGCAAGTTGCGGCAGTGCACTGACTGTCTGCTTTAGTCTGCGTACCGGTCACAACGTAATCTTATTTTCCTAATACCTACTTTTATCTTTTTCCATTTATTTACTCATAATTTTCTTCTCCTTTATTCCTTCTGTGTACATGCTGCAGGTGGGTTGAGGTCCTGGGACATCAATGGCTGGCAGTAGAGTGCCACCATAGGTTGGCACCTAGGTTGCAATTCCTTCCTTCCTCTCTGTTCTGCTGCTTAATAAAGCCAGGAGATATGCATAATTGGCCAGCTCAGTGTTTTTAAAAGTTGAATATTAACGCCTTCAGATGAGGCATGTTTTTTTTTCCTGATTCATTAGAATCTCCTAACACTATCAGTTAGGATTTAACTACATGTAACAAAAAACACAGAGCAACAGTCGTTCTCAAAGTAGGGTTCACAGACCAGTAGTATCAGCATCATGTGGCAGTCAACAGATACTACAGTCATTTTATATCATGAAGAATCCAGTCATCTCTCAGCTTTATGGCATAAGAAGGCTCCTTTAAGCAGCATCCATCACTTCCTCATTCCAAGCAGTAGGTGTGGAGGAAGATGCAGGGGAGAAAATCAAGGGACTCATCCAAGATTTTGTTTTTAAGGAAGATAACACAGTTTCCAGTTGGTTCATTATGCAGAACCAATAGTGTGCTGGAAAGATTTGACAAATAGTCCTCCAATCTTCATTATGTAAATAAACCTGTTATGCCTGATTTCAAGCTACCAACTCGACTTCACTGAAGAGTGACGGAGAGTGATGTGCACAAGTGGATCTCCCAGCCTGGCTAGCTCCAGCAAATCACTGTCCATAACTCTAACATATAACTATCCCTAGATAGAAAGGAAGCTTCAAAAAGAAGGCATTATTCCAGGAGTTATTGCTCAGAGTAAATTTTGAGGATATATTGTAAAAGTTGAAAGGAAGAATGGCTATTGTGCAGACATTTGTTCTTTCTGCTGCAAGATTGCTGTCCCAAACCCAACTTACATATGTTTGTATCCGTCCTATTGGACTCTGTAGAAATGTATCTTTGTCTGAGATAGCGTCAAAGTTCTAGTCAAATGGCTTTCAAAAACAAATACAGTTGACTCTTGAACAACATGGGTTTGAATTGTGCAGGTCCACTCATACACAAATTTTTTTTCAACCAAATTAAGATTAAAAATACAGTATATGCAGAATGCAAATCCCACACACAAGCAAGTACTGCCTTTTCATATAGTCGGGTTCAGCTTGCTGACTGCAGGACTTGAATATGCAGATTTTGGTACATGCAGGGGGTGCTAGAAGCAATCCCTGTGTGTTTTGTGTAATGACTTTAACTGCTCACAGAAATTGCTAGGCAATACATTATAGATGCCAAAACAGCTCAAAATACATTGCATGTGATCACAGATGAAAAGCAGCAAATATCTGTAGACAAAGCTTATTCACTAAATAAAAGGTCATATTTTTGCAGTAAGAGAAAATCGAATTTTAAATTGTCCATTTTCTGGTGCTGTGATGATTCATGTGGTGTGCTAAGAAGCACCAGCTCTGTTGACTGGCAGACCTGGTTCAAACCACAACTCTTCCACTTAGACTGTAATTTATTCATATTCTTGAAACCTGTGTCCTCATATGTAAGTAAGTAACTACTTAAGTAGAGGAAGAAACATGCTATTTGGTACATATTTAGTTTATATATATAAATAATTTAATAAATATATATATAAATTGCTTATAAGAAGGAGCAGCCACTAAAAAGGGATGCTAGATACAGTTGCATAGTAATCTTCCAAACTAAAGGTTACTGCTGTCCTGTGTATTTGTAGGGTCAGAGTAGGTTAATGTTAAAGAGCTTTCACTAGCTCACTCTTTAGTTCAAGAATTTCCTCACGGAAAATGAAGCTATTAGAGCTCTCCTGCCTCTTCCTCCTCTCAACATTTCTACCAGTCAACCCTTGGTGCAATCTGTAGTCCCCTTTCCTGCTACCTGTCTCAGTGATGATGGTTCTGAATCTTACAATCTATCTGAATTGCATCTTATTTCTATGTCTGTGGCTAAAGTACTTTTGTCGTGGTTGTACTACTGGGCTCTAAATTCAGTCTAGCTGAATTTGAAGTAAACTCTGCCACTTGCTATTTAAATAACTCTAGAAACCTTACTTAATCTCTTTTGTGTGTGTGTATTCCATGGAAACTGTATCCTACACTTGATTTTAGCCAAAAGGCTGAGAAGAGATGAAACTGTATCCTTTTTCAAAAACAGCATTATTGAGATGTAACTCACCTACCATTCAATTCACCTAGTGTAAAATTCACCTACCATACAATTCATTTAACATTTAAAGAGTACAATTCAATGTTTTAAAATATATTTACAGTTTTGTAGATCTGACGATCTAATTATAAAACATTTTTTCACCCTCAAAGAAAATCTATTAGCAGTCAATCCCCATTTCTTCCCTCAACCTTTCCAATTTTTGCTGCCCTAACAACCACAAATCTACCTTCTGTTTCTATAAGTTTGCCTATTACACATATCATACACATGAAGATTGCCTATTACATAGTCATACACAAAAAAATCATAAAATATGTGACTTTTGTGTCTGACTTCTTTCACTCAGCATAACATTTTCATATTTCATCTAAATAGTAGCATTATCAGTACTTCATTTTTTATTACTAATAGTTGTTTTTTATTATTGAGTAATAGTTGTTTTCTGTCTAGTTGTTCTATTATCGAAAGTAGAATATTCAAGTTTCTATTATTGTTGAATTTTCTATTTTTTCCTTCAATCCTATCAGTTTACAACATATATTTTGGAGCGCTGTTATTAGGTATATAGAAACATTTTATATGTATATATGTAAGTTATAGATATAATATGTAAATTATATATATATATATATATATATATATATATATATAATGTTTATATCCTTCTGGTAGATTGGCCCTTTTTTATTATGTAGTGATGCTTTTACATCTAGTAAAATTTTTTCTTTTAAAATCTATTTTGTCCATTATTGCCATAGCCACTCCAGCTCTTTTATGACTGCTATTTGCATGGAGTATCTTTCTCCATCCTTTTACCTTCAACCTATCTTTTAATCTTTGAATCTAAACAGTATCTCCCGTAGACAGCATATAATTTGATCTTGGTTTTGTGTTTGTTTCTTTAAATCAAATCTCTACAAATGATCATAGGGGCAGATGGTGGCTTCCTCTTGTCTTCTTGGCTTGATCTTCTCAATATGGAACTTCAACCCTATGAATGAGCTGAGCCTGAGGAGAGGTAGGCAATCAAGGCCTCGGTATTCTACATCTAGTATCCCTGGGTTAGAGCTTCTGCCCTACAAATGGGGCTGAATGGGGAGTAGGCCCTCAGTCCACTCAGCCACACCTGCTTTTACAACATGAAGTTAAAAGTAATGAGAATTTCTGCTAGCCTACTCCCCATGGGGGAGCTGGAGAATAGGGAGCTCCTGTGTTAGGTGCATATGTTGAGGTAGAGCTTCCACAACACCAAGCCGAATAATGAAGCAAGCCACAGTTCAAATGCTACATACTCTTATTGTCCTTATTTAGATTTAGTGCATTTTATTGAATGCATATTTCTACATTTTTTGTATGTCTGTAAAACAATTTCCAGATAATTAAATGAATGCTTTTTATACTTTTCAGTAGTTAAACTGTTTTCATAGTGAGGCTTTCTTCCATTATTATGGAGATTCTGCTCCCTAACCTCTTTAAGCATCAATTTTCTCACCTGTAGCATTTATTTTATAATAATGATGGTTATATGAAGATTAACTGAGATGGTGCTGTAAATAATCAGAATATGCCACTCCAATATATACAATCTTGGCATCATGCTTATTTTGAGCTGAAGGCAATTAAGAAAAGGCAGACAGAAAAAACACTCTGCCCTTCCCCTACTTCCCTAAAATCTAGGTATGCATTTCCCTTGGGAAGGTGTCCCCTTCTGTCACACTAGGAAAGGAAGAACAACTTTTATTACCAGAGATGGAAACAGCACCAAGAAAAATTTGCATAAGCAAAATCTATTACATAGCCTTGTCTTCCATTAATTTCTGCTATATATTTATCATCTGACAATTTACTGCCTATGTAAGTCCAAATTTATTTTCCTTCGTTTTATGATCTCTCCATAATTTATTGAATTTTGTTAAGATGTTATATAATCCCTTCAATTTCAACCACTTTTTTGAAGATTATTTCTTTCTATGAAGGTGTCTATGCACATCAAAATTAGAATATTAACATCAAACAAAATTTGTCTGCCTTCTTTCCTGTTAATCTGTGTTTTGTCAGTTTAAATTAACAAGTCCCAGCTGCTTAATAATCTTCCTTTATTTTAACAAAACTATCTATCAGTACTGTTATTATTTACCAAAGAATCAACAGCAATGTATTACAGAATAGAAGAAAATAGGAGATCTAGTCCGTGAGCTATGGAATGTTCTATGTGTATATACACTTGAATTTTAATTTCAGTTCTGTGTCAGGAACTCCTAATGAAATTTCGAATACTGTATTTTACTGCAAAAAAATCACTTCATATTTGGTCTTGTTTTTTAACTCCACATTGTACAAAATGATCAGATATGGAACTTATCCTAATAAAGAAGCAGCTTTCTCAAGGGACTGTAGTGTTTTCTTTATGTGAAAGGTAATAGAGAGAATAGTCTTGAAACAAATTCCTGGCACATGATTGAACTATATGCATCAATATATGTGACATCGAGACAAAATGTTCTACAACCAGGAGGTAGTTCCATCTTGCTTCTTGGAATGCTAAAACTCTATTTGACCCTGGAACCAAATGGAATGGAAAACAATCAGTTATTTTTTTAAAAAAAGATTCACATAGCAGCTTCTTATGACTCACTTAGCAGTTGAACTTGCCCAAACTGGTTCTGGCTGTTCCTTTTTCTGCATTAGCAAATCAAATCCAAAGTAAGCTGGTCTTGATTTCTTTACTGAACTAAACCTGTTATTTTTAGTTATCTAAATGAATTTGTACTCATTTATCTACAATTTCTCCAACAAACAACTTATATATGTTTGTAATAATACAATCTGAGCTAGAATGAGTTAGAAACATTCCATAAGAACTTATGAAAATTATTTTTGTATATATAGCCTCAGCTTTTAAAACAATTTTCATGATGTTTTTGAGAAAATCTGTTTAAAAGTCCTTCACCAATTTTACCGTTTGCTACATAATTTATCTGACTTTAAACCATTTGCTTATTTCTATGCAAATAATCATGGAAAAGCTATTGTATTAAGCTATGGTGAGTTATGAACAATTTAGTTTGTTGTATTATTTCCAATCATGCAATTGTTCAGAGAAGTCTTCAGTCAATGGAAGAAGAGAGGAAGAGATTAAAAGCAAAGGAAATTGAGAATAGCAGTTAATGGACTGGTCTTTCAGTCCTGGACAAATGGCATTATGGAAGATAATATAGACTCCAAAAAGAAAATTAGGAATTTACACACACACGCACAAACACGCATACACACACACACTTCAACCCTCTCACAACTGTCTTAGTTCAGGATGTTATAACATCCTTCCCTCTCTACCAAATTCGTATGCTAGAATTTCAACATGTGAATTTGATGGAGAGAGGAGGACACATTCAGTTCATAACAACTGTTACTATACCAATGTGGAATTTTAGCTATACCACATTAAAGTTCTGAAGTAAAGTATTTGAAGATATATCAAAATACCTCACTAATGTGTACGTCCAAAAAGCCTCCATGGTAGTTTGTCAGGGGCATTGATGCAGTGCCATTTAAAGAGAACCTGACAGTTCTTCATAGCTTCAAAACAATCATGAATTAAATGAGTAGCATCAAAGAATCTAGTATGAGACATAGGATTATTTTTCAACAGTACCTTCATATAGGTCAACAAATACACATCATTTATTTATTCTAGTTATGTCCCCATTTTTATTTCTAACACTAGTTACTTGTACCTTCTGTTTTGTGTTCTTAAGAAATTTTGCAAATCTCAACTAGTTTTTTTCTTATTAATCTGCATTTTTATTCAATTCATTAGTTTGTGCATTTGCACATTGTTTTGTGCTTTCTTGATTTTATTCTATTGCTTTTAATCTAGCTCCCTAAGTTCAATGCTTAACTCATATTTTTCTGTCTTGTTTTCTCTTAGATATGTATAATGAGCTAAAATGTTTCATTAAGAAATTCTATAATGGAATGCCACAAATTTCTAGTGTAATATATTCACTGAAATTCAATTCTAATGTCAAAATTTATATTACTATTTCTTCTTTGACCCAAAGTTGTTTATAATTTAACTTTTTCATTTGCCAAGAAAGAGTAAGATCTTTCTTTCCTTATTTACTTTATTTATTAGCTGCATTTTGGTCTGGAAAATCATCCTACATCATATCAGTTTCTTGTTATATAGAAAGATTTCCTCTGAGGGTAATAGGTAGATTATTTTTATAAATGTTCTATATGCACTTGAAAGAATTGTATTCCCTATTTGTTTGACAGTCTATAAACTGAACAATAGAATATGCTTTTAAGTGTGTTATTTAAAATTTCCTAATCATTACCACTTTTGTTTAACTTCATTTATTTTTTAAGCAAAACATTTATCCAATTGTGTTTTCTTCATATAAACCTGTCCATTTTCACTTTATATATTTTGAACCAACATTATTATATGCCTACAGACTGAGAAATATTTTATCTTTCTGATTATTTGAAAGTTATTATAATTACAGGAGTCTCTGTGAATCTGCTGTGATTCTGGGGGCCTGCCTGATTCATGAATCTTCATTGCTCAATTAAACTCCTTTAAATTAATTTGGCTGAAGTTTTTCTTTTATCAGATGGTGTCAGAAGCGGGATCTGAAGTGGAGCTTCTAGTGACCCCAGAAATGCTGAGTGAGTACACAAGGCACCTGCAGGACCCACTCACGTCCATCGATCTCTCAGAGCCGCTGGAGATTGTGGGTAAGCTCCCTCTTGGATTTCTGAGCTCCACAGATTGATGTTTTGAGCTCTCTGAGTTTCTTTGAGCAAATTTATGATTCAAACTGGGTTTGGAGTCATGACAGAAACTGGATTGGGTCAGGAATGGATTTGATCCACAAATTAACTGGCTTGGATCCAGTTAGAGTCCTCTCATAGCTGACTGGGTCAGAAAGGAGCTGGTAGTAAGCAGTAAAATTGCAGGGGTTATAACATTTGTCTTTTGAAAATTCACAGGGATTTTTGAGTTCTACACCTTTGTTTCATTCTTCTTGCACACATAGGTAGGAAAAAAAATCATTGGCTAAGTTAATCAAGAGAACCTAAGAGTAAAGTCAATCTTTTAGGTAAAAATGGGACCCTTAATTTCTGGAAAACTGAGTTCTTTCTGGCTTATACATTAAGCCAGGGAGGCAGTGAAGTCTTACAGAAACAGCAAAATCTTACTAAAGGTAACTACAGTGGAACATTCCAAATGAACAACAATGCATTGAAGTACATTTAAAAAATGATGGCACTCGCTGGGTGCAGTGGCTCATGCCTATAATTCCAGCACTTTGGGAGGCTCGGGCAGGCAGATCACCTGAGGTCATGAGTTTGAGACCAGCCTGACCAACATAGAAAAACCCCACCTCAACTAAAAATACAAATTAGCTGGGCATGGTGGCACATGCCTGTAATCCCAACTACTCAGGAGGCTGAGGCAGGAGAATCGCTTGAACCCAGGAGGCAGAGGTTGCAGTGAGCTGAGATCACGCCATTGCACTCCAGCCTGGGCAACAAGAGCAAAACTCTCTCTCAAAACAATAAAATAAAATAAGGATGCTCAGTAAAGTCCCTTTTGGCTAAAAATAGGTTTGCCACTACAGCATGTCAACTGCTATTCTCTTTGGACTAATCTGCCTTGCACTCTTTGCCGTCGGCTGTGGATGACAGGATTAGGAATGTACCGGATTGTGGGACATGGGGAGCTTTTTCCTCTCTAAAAGGGGAAACTTGAGAGATGATGGGACTGCTGGAAAAGATCCCTTTGCTACCAAGAAACAGCCACCTGAACTTTTCGGTGTCGCTGCAAGGGGTGGGTCTTTCTTTGGTCTCCTTGATCATTTCACCTTCCCCCACCAGCGACAGGCTTTTCTCTCACTTTTCCCTTTCTTATCTTTTCTATTACTCAGGGTAACCATCTTGCTCAGGGACCACATGTTGAAACTCCTGGTCAGAGGTTGGATTAGCAATGACGAGGTCCAACCAGGGGCAAATTTAAACCTTGCCAGTTTGATATTGGGTGCTAAGCAAAGTGGCTAATGTCTATGTTTTATCACACATATTTTACTCTGGCCAGAACAACAACAACAAAAAAAGATAGTTTTCCTTTATAATGCAGCTTGGCCTCAGCACAATGGTGTGGCAAGCTGAGTCACTGGGGCCTCTCAGGGAAAGGGACTCCGAAGTCTGGCATGCTGGCAAAAGGGTAAGAATTTCTTACCAGTCAGATTTCTGGCTTCTGTCTCTCTGTGCACACAGTTGAATGAAAGGTAATAATCACTGCTTATCTCTTCTGTAATATTTTGATTAATGCAAAAAATAATTCTGAAACGAGTCTTAAGCTGATGTATTTGTAGTCATTTTTCTGGGTCCAGGGCTACCTTAGGATAAAACATAGGCTTAGGACTCCCTAAGTTCACTGATGAAGATGACCCAACAAGCTGGTCAATAGCAAACTTTCCTGCAGGTCCCTGAAACAAACAAAAGAACTGAATGAGGTCTCCATCTTGTTTTATGTCCTTGAGAGCTTCACCTTGTAACCCTGTGGCAGTATTTTCTCTTTTGGTCTCTGCCTTCTAGAGCAGAGGAATTTTAGGGTTTATGTCATAGCTCTAAAAATTATCTTGAGTAATTAAAAGCTAAGTTAAAGTTAAAATCTTATGTTTTTCTTTCTTTGAGCCCCTGGAAGGTTACATTTCTTATCTTTGCTATGGTGAACAGTGTTGTAATACACATACAAGTGCATGTATCTTTTTGATATAATGATTTCTTTCCCTTTGGGTATACATGCAGTAGTGGGATTGTTGGCTCAAATGGTAGTTCCATTTTTCTGTTTTTTAAGAAATCTACACGCTGTTTTCCATAAAGGTTGTACTAATTTAAGATAAAATTTAAGATATTCTGTGCAGGAGAAGAGACTAGATGAGGTTATACAGCTATTAAGCCAAAAAGGACTTACTTCTCAAGCGGGGAATCAAACCTCAACTGCCAGTGTACACAGCCAAAGTCATAGCTACTGAGCTACAGCAAAGGGTCGTATCTATTGCCTTTCCCAGAAGGAGTCTAGTGTAGTTAAATTTCAAAAGCCACAAATATTAGCTGTTTGGCCTGGCTAAATCAGGTAATAAGAAATTTTGAAAGAACTTCATTAAAGAGCACTATGGTTTAAAGTCTGCTAAATTAAAAGTGAATATTCAAGCTCTAACTGCCTGGAAAAACAGGAACCTGTTCTTCCAAAGGCTCTACCCTAAAGCCAATGGTCAATTAAGAAACTTTAAAACTGGCAAATGAAAATTCTTACAATTACTGTACTAATCCTCTTCTGTCTTTCTTAATAATTATATGTGTTGTGTGTAATGTTTATATTAAAGTGCTCTAATTAATTGACTTGAACAAAAATAAGCATTTAAATATTTTGAAAGCAAAATAAAAACTGTAATGTCTTTTAGTTTATGTAACTTTAGCAATTTTGGGGAAATAAAGACAGATTTAAAGATTATTGATAAAATGAAGATTTTTTTGTCTAAATTATGCATGTCAGATATTAAGTTTGCTAAATGCTTTAAGGTCATAAACTGCTTTGACTTTTGTAAATTGTTCAATTTGTTTTTGAGACATTAAATTCTAAATAAGTCCTGGGGATATATGGAATTAGCCATGCCCCCTAGCTATGCAAAGAAGATTATAATGAAAAGAGATACTATATAAGAAAGGATCTTGTATGGTAAATTCTTGTCCTAAAGTAAAATGACTGGTTGTTTAAAAACAGGGATGTTTAGAGCTAATCAGAAAGTCTAAACATGTCATACATAGTCTGTATAAGTCATCAAAGAATTTATGAAGAGAAATGTATCCCAGAAATGCTGTACAATTTAAAGGTGATTAGGCCTCCTAAATGCTTCATAAAATGCCACTATGACTCTTAACTGTACAGCTTGCCTGTTATACAGCCAGGTAAGGCCTGGAACACATGGAGTTAGATTTTGGAAAGAGTCAGACCTTATCTCCATTTCTGTTTGGATCCTAGGCTCCACACCTAGTACATTATTAAAATCCCTTATTTACGAAAGTTTTCACCAAAACTAAAAGTCGCTAAGAGTTAACATTGTAACATGTAATCGAGACTACTGAAAAAATAGATTTACATGCAAGGTGTGTAAGGAAAATGAAATGTGTTTTTGTAAGAGATTATAAGAAAGTATGGGAATGTAAATTTTTGCCTAGGTTAGCTGGTTAAAGGATTGTTTTAAATTAAATAAAGTTTTAACAAGTTGTAGAAGGTGTATAAAAATTAATTATAAGAGATTCTATGTATGAACATATTGGCTAAAAGTTAAAATGGCATTATTCAGGTATTTGTCCGTAATTGGACAATGGAATAGAAGTGCAACAGAGTTTTCTTAGAACTTTGTTCTGCTTTAAGAAAAAGAAATGTAAAAGGTTATAAAAAGTTTATAAAAATCTTACCTTATGATCAAACCAATAAATCTGAATAGATTTATAAAATGCAATTTAAAAACTAGCTTTAACATTAAAAATACACTAATGGAAACATAAAATTTGGTTTTCTCTTTTAAAAGGCATTTTTATATGATATGAAAAGATAATGAAAGGTATTTTTTTTTACCTTTTAAGTAAACTACAAAAGAAAAGGGGGAAAAGGGAAAGAAAGGAGACAGAGTCAGTTGGCCTCATGCTCCACTGGGTCTTATTTGGAAAGCTGAGTCTCCTCTCTGTCCAAATAATGTTTTTTCTTTTTAAAGGTTTCTGAGTTTCATTTTGGCTAAATGAATGACTTATGGTCATCTAAGATTCTATTTCATAATATCCATTGTTTTAAACTTTTGGTATTTAATGAACCTTTCAAAATCAGGCTCTAGATTATCATGCTAAATCAGCCAATACTAAAATTGTTTAAATATACAATTTGAATGAACTCCATGGTATAAGTCAAACTACCTACAACAATCTATTAGTTTTCAGTGCTATGCACATAAATTGGAGAAGCAACTGGTATTCAAGAGGACATAAGTCCAATGTTAAGCATGGACTCATGAAGAATGAGGATGGCTGCCTTGTCATTCCTGAGTCCTTAAAGCTTTGCTATTAAAGATTCTGCATTCCATGACCTGTTATGGAAAAGATAAAATAATCCAAATTGAATATACTGATGTGGTGACTTACAAATTGCAGTGATGGTTTAAAACCAATGTTTGGTTCCATATTCCTGGGAAGACAATCAAAGCTTCAGGAACACCTGGCTACCTGGTGGGCCATTTAAACATTTATAAAGGGATTTCATTAAATTATCATTTTCAGTGCATGTTTTCTGGTTTTATGAATGCTTTCCCATGCAAGAGGGCTGATGTTATAACAGTAGATTATTATGCTACAATGTATTTTCACCAAAGAAAGCTTTTTATGGCCCACTGAGGACAATCCTTTCACAATCTATAACCCAAAGATTGGATCTTCTGAGAACATCAGAGAAAGACTGTCCTTGCCATCCATACTACAGCAAAACTTCAGAATTATGAAACTTGGGTTCATAATCTGACAACTGAGAAAGGTCCCTCCACATTCCTGGAACTATACACCCATTGGAACCCTTAAGTTAAAATTAACCAGGAAGTTTCACCCCAGAGGATGTCTTCCTTGATGTAAACAGCTTTTGCCAAGATCACAGACGAAGACTTCTACTATCATAAGACTCTTATCTTTGAATATTTTTTCCTTGTTTATACATCTATGAACAATAAAAATGGAAAGGGGGTCTACTGTGTGCACTTATAGGGTATACTTTGATTTGTGAAGGATTTTGCAGGCAGCTTTATATATGAATAAACATATATACACTTTTTTTCTTTTTCTTTGAGACAGTGTCTTGCTCTGTCACCAGGCTGAAGTGCAGTGGCATGATCTTGGCTCACTGCAACCTCTGCCTCCCAGGTTCAAGCAATTCTCCTGCCTCAGCCTCCTAAATAGCCGGGACTATAGGCACGTGCCACCAAGCCCAGCTAATTTTTATATTTTTAGCAGAGAAGGGGTTTCACCATGTTGGCCAGAATTGTCTCAATCTCTTGACTTCATAATCTACCTGCCTCAGCCTTCGAAAGTGCTGGGATTACAGGCATGAGACACCACAACTGGCCTAAACTTGTATTTTAATAGATAAAAGATGAAGGCCCAATGGAGGTGAGAAACTTTGGTAGTACATACATTGCCTCATAAGCAGTCAAAACTCCTCTTATCCCACATCATGGATTAAAAAGAACCTTGCCAGGATACCTTCACTCTTCCAGGAAGACATAATTTGTTAGGTCCTTTACCCATGATTTAGAATAAAAAAGCCAATAATTTAAAAACACCCTCACAATAGGCTCTACCTATAGCAAATTCTACTTTAAAGGCTATTGTTACAAAACAGACTTTAAATTCTCTTGTGACAGTTGTGCTAAATAGAATTGGCTAAACAGAAAAGTACCTGCTGACACTTGTGGATTATAAAAACTCACTTGAAGGGGATTAATGAAAAGACCACTTAAGTGAGTACACTCTTCACTTAACTCATTCTTTAATCTATTTAATTTTATGTTGTTTCATTTGCGGGGACCCTGGGTAAGGAGCATATTCCAAACTCTTGGTATTATCTTCCCAATAGTCATAATAGTCTCCCTGGCGCACTGTATTCTCTCAAAGGTTTTAAATGTTTGAATGCAACCATCTCTAGAACATCAAACGGTCTCTCTTCAACTGGAATGACAAAAGCTGAAAGAAATGTGTGATCATAAGGACTCCATAACCTATGAATGATGTGCTGAGACTGGAAACCCAAAATGATGGTAACTGAGAGTGGCGCTAAAGGCACTAAATTTTGGTCACACTCTCACCTGAGAACCTGGCCAAAAAGGGGGAACCTTTTTAAAACAAAATTATGGGAGGCTGTTATTTTGGATTGAGCTCATGCACTAGGCAGCAAACCAAACCAAACTAAAATAGAGCCACTCATGCTAAATGTGACATTAATCAAACTAAGGCTTTAGGAAAACACAGAGATGCTAGAACAGACCAGGTTTTGTTCTTCTTCTGTAAACAGAATGTTCCAGCATAAGGAGGCACTCTCTACTCAGTCCTTATTCTCTCCTTGCAAAGCCCACTGTTCTACTACTTCTATCCTGGTCAACATGGGGAAACCCCGTCTCTACTAAAAATACAAAAAATTAGCTGGGCATGGTGGCACATGCCTGTAATCCCAGCTACTCAGCAGGCTGAGGCAGGAGAATTGCCTGAAGCCAGGAGGTGGAGGTTGCAGTAAGCCGAGATCGCGCCATTGCACTCCAGCCTGGGTAACAAGAGCAAAGCTCTGTCTCAAAAAAAAAAAAAAAACCATGTAAGTACATTTATGATAGTGATAGTGACATCAATGACTAAAGTTTTGGTCAGTCTTTTAAAATTGAGATAATGACCAAGAAGGGGGGATTGTTAAAACAAACTAAATGAGGCCTGAAAAGGACTCCGTACTTCTATATTTAAGTCTCTGTGGATGTACTATAACCTAGCTTAATAGTCAGACAAAATTGAAAACCTAACTTAATAGTATGCACCTGTAACAATGGCTGAGTGTTGGCCAACCCCAGCAGCCATACTTCAAACACTCATAGACTGCTGAATGCTCAAACTGCGTTCAAATAAGGCAAACGCTGAGCTGTAACCAATCTCACTGTTTCTGCACCTCACTTCCGATTCCTGTACATCACTTTACCTTGTTCTGAAGTCTCTGTGAATCTGCTGTGTTTCAAGGAATGCCTGATTCACACATCATTCATTTCTCAATTAAAGTCTTTTAAATTCTAAAAAGAGAAAGTTATTATAATTACATACTCTATTAATCCTAATAATTTTTTTCTTAAAGTCTGTTTTCTCTGATATTAATTTACCTGTGTCAGATTGTTTTTGATCATTACTTTGTGATATCTCCTTTTCTATTCCTATACAATTATATTTTAAGTGAACGGTTTATGCAATCCAAGTTTAAGTGACTTTCTTGTAAATATCATGTATATAACTGGGCTTTCATGAAACTCTAGGTTGAGAATCTGTCCTTTAGTGAAAAAATTCTACTAGCATACATTATCATGATGCTACCCAGTGTATTTGTATCTGTTTCTAGTATATTCTTTGAACTTTCTGTTTACCATGCATTTTTTTTCACCCTTCTTGCTTTTTTCCACCCTTCTTGATTTCTAGTGGGCTGATAATTTTTATTTCCTCCTTTTTTCCTCCCTTTATTATATAGAGGTATATTAGTCCAGTCTCAGGCTGCTAATAAAGATATACCCAAGACTGAGTAATTTATAAAGAAAAGAGGTTTAATTAACTCACAGTTGGCATAGCTGGGGAAAACTCAGGAAATTTACATCCATAGCAGAAGGGGAAACAAACATATCCTTCTTCACATGGCAGCAGCAAGAAGAATGAGTGCCCAGCAAATAGGGAGACCCCTTATCAAACCATCAGATCTTGTGAGAACTCACTGTCACAAGAACAGGATGGGGAAAACTGCCCCCATGATTCAACTCTCTTCACCTGATCCCTCCCATGACATCTGGGAATAATGGGAACTACAATTCAAGATGAGATTTGGGTGAGGACACAGCCAAACCATATCAAGAGGTACATTCTTTTTCTATACTTTTAATTCTTATTCTTTTTGTTGTTGTTTTGTTTTTTGAGACAGTCTTGCTCTGTCACCAGGTGCCAGGCTGGAATGCAGTGGTGTGATCTCGGCTCACTGCAACCTCTGCCTCCCAGGTTCAAGAAATTCTCCTGCCTCAGCATCCCAAGTAGCTGGGGCTACAGGCGTGTACCACCACGCCCAGCTAATTTTTTTTTGTATTTTAGTAGAGACAGGATTTCACCATGTTGGCCAGGATGGTCTCAATCTCTTGACATCATAATCCATCTACCTCAGCCTCCCAAAGTGCTGGGATTACAGACGTGAGCCACCACGCACGGCCTTCATGTTTATTCTTAATATATAACAGGTTTACTTACTTAATAATGTTTAAAGGTAATTATTATACAGAGGGGAAAATTAGTTTATTTTTACTATTTCAAAAAATAGATTATTAGGTAGTCCTATATGTACTACACTTAAGCAGTCCTATATGTTCTGATACAGAGCAATCTCTAATTATGGAGTTTAATAAGAAAATTCGAGGAACATTTACGTGTGTGTATGCAATATATTACTAATTTTGCATTTATAGATACACACACACACATAACTATATGTGCAAATAAATGAATAGAAACAAAATAGCTCCCTAAAAGTACTCCTATGAAACTGGTAACACTGTTTCATTGGTAACAGTGTTTGCTTCTGGAGGGAAGAAATAGGTGCATATGAGACCAGAGTGAGAAGGAAAATGCATCTTACTCAATACCTTTTGTACAGATTGAATTTTGCATAATATATATGTATTACATTTACAAAAAAGGCAATAATAATTTTTTAAAAATTAATATTTCTTCTCCAGAACAACTCAGGGAACTTCGAATATTTTAAACTCAATTTTTCTTACCTTTACATCCTTCTTAGTATCTAATGTATCAGTTAGGGATTGCTGCTTATCTGACAATCACAAAATCCCAGGAGTATTCAACAAGAAGCAATCATTTATCATTTGTGTTTTTGGCTCAGCTGGGTATAACTGGGCTAGGCTAGACTGGGTCCAAACTCTGCACTGGATCCAGATCTGTTTCCAATATCTCTCATCTTCCTTGAACTAGTGGCTACCTGAAGCATACTCTTTTTGCAAAAAGCTGAAGAGCAAGAACAAATGCAACAGATATGCACATTTTAAGCTTTTTTCTCTTAGTGTATCTGTTAACACCTCATTGACCAAGGCAAGTTACAAATCCAAGTCCAATATTAATGAGGCAGAGAACTATACTCCTTCCACGGATATGAAGGGTGGAGAGTGAGTGAATACTTGCTGAATAATAATCAAATCTATCACACCTGGTATTATGTGTCTTCTTTGCTTTGAAATGTCCCCCAAAGTAGTCTCTTTTTAACACTTGACATTTACTTTGATTTCCCTAAATATTTATCAATTTATTTGCCTAGCATTGCTCTTTGTATTGTCTTTTTTACTTTATTCAATTTCCTTCTTAGTAAAATAAATATTTTAGTACAGAGCTTTTTCTTTGAATCCTTGAGTAGTGAACTCTCACTGTATTTGTTTAGAACTATGTCTTGAAGGACTACTTAGCTAGGTAAAAAGCAGAAATGGCTAAAACTTAGATTTAAATAATTAGGTAGGTAATTAATAGTACTAACATATAACTTGAATTCATAACACTGCCAACTTTTTCGTGCAAAAGTTAGACACAGGGAATGAATGAATCCTAGAATATGAAACAAACACATCTTGATGTACTCAGACAAATCTGGGAACTTGAACCCTGTTAAATTTATCTGAAATCTCCCTTGCCAGCAGAAACCCTCATTTCTCCCCTGTCTGAAAAGACAACCATTATTTTGCTTGTAGACTTTAGTAACATCACTAAGGACAGTTACTTTGCAAAATAAAGCCCATTCTTCTCAACACTTACCTTCCAATAGTCTATATTGCCTCCAGAACTACACTAGAGTCAAATCCAAGCATGCCCCAGGGGAAAGTACAAAGTGCAACCACATCTAATAAACTGTGAAATTTTACTAATTTATATTAACAAAGTCCTGAGGAATACAAATTTTAACAATGTCAAGACCACGAAATGAAACAAAACACTGGACCAGACCAAAGTTATCAGTATGATAAATGTCTCAGAAATTCTGAATGTAATGTACAAGCTTCAACAGCAGATTCTAAAAGTTAGATTTTTTTAAATTTTAATTTTAATTTTTGCTTAACTGAAACTTGGATCCTTGACGGATTATGGTTGATAAGGTTGAGCTTCTAGAACTTTTCTTTCATAATATAGAGGAAATAATTGAAAACCTTAGGAAGATAGGGATGCGGAAGTACACATATCATACATGCCTTGCATAACCATCTTCCCATGGTTTGTCACAGGAGGGCCCAGAGCATGTTCCCTTTTTTAAGACATTGAGAAATGCCAGAGAGGAGAACAGTAGCATCTTTGAATAGCTCTGCAAAATCTGGCCTATAGAGGCCTGAGAAAGTGGTAGAAATGCCATCACTGAAATGTACTTCCTGATTGTAAAGGGTATAGTGGGATGTCAAAGTGCCAGATAGGTACAAATACCTAACAGAAAGCAAAGATATAGATTGGGTGGCCAACAAGAGACATGCATCTTATATTGTATCTCAAGATACAAGAGAGTTTTCTTAACAAGATACCATGACCCCAATACATACATACAAAGTCTGATGCTGGCTCTTAAGATGACATTCTTGACCCTATTATTAATGTGAAAACACATCAAAGAAAATATCAAGACAATGTGGTAACTTGTAATAAAACCTTAAATGGCACCCTTTCTGTTGCCTCAGAAATTATAACTAGGATGCAAAATTTAGGGGAAAAAAAGCCTTAAGTAAATTTATTCTCTAAATATTGTAGCAAATAATTGAGTAAATTTTAAGAACTAGATACCCATTTTGAAGATGAGAGGCAGCTGAACCAGCAGTCCTCTCTCTTCTTCCCAACTGTCATGCCAGCTGCACCCTGCCTTATGATCTGTATAAACAGAAAATGCTGGAGGAATGAGGTACAGTGGCTTTCATGTATCCTCCCCACCATAGGTGGAAGAAGACAATGGGATGGGAAGGGCATTTATCTTCCCAAAGACCAACCAGAGAGAATTTCAAGAAAAATCACTCATACAAATTAGAAGTACTTGCTGGAAGTAGAAAGTGACATCTCACTCAGTTTAGTTAATGGATTTATTGTTTTTCTCTGAACATACCAGAACCAAGAAAAAATACTACTGGAAAATAATAACAGGTCAAAGACAAGGAGGCAACATATTAGCCAGCTTTTCTTTTCTCTTTTTTCTCTTTCTTTCTTTTCTTTTTTTTTTTTTAATACCATTTTTCATGGCAAGGATGCCTAAATTTACTGAGTCAGGAAACACAAATAGAAAATAGCCAAGTTTGAACTATCTTACTGGCATATAAGAAAACCTGCCACATAGGGGGAATATTAGCAGAAAACAGTCATAGGGGGTAGCCACTGGCACTGACCAATGTCGGTGCAATGAGCTCCCGAAGGATGCAAGCTTTTCCAGATGTCATTAACACTTGGCAAAGTTTTGACCCTTAGTTGAAAGCACTGATTCAAAAAGAAAGCCTTTTTCTTTTCTAAATGCTTTTGCCAAATTGACTTCAAAAGCTTCTGCAAATAGGTTGTAAGTCTATAGAATGTTGAAACTGAGTGAGACAGAGAAGAAATAAAGAAGACTCTGAGGATTCATATTTGAGTGATCTGGAAAATGATGATTCTCCTGACCAACGGAGAGGGAAGGAGAGGGCTACGTGGGAGGGGGCTGGAAAACCTTGGGTTTTAGTCATCTGAGTTTCAGGGAGTGATGGGATATTTCCTAATGGAAATATCTAGAAAGTAACTAGAAATGCACTTTTAAAAGGGGTAAAAAAGAGGTCAAGGAGGACAAATGTGGTAGACTTTCAGAAAGAGATGATCACCAAAAATATAAAAGAGAATAAAATCTTCATGGTAAGGTGCTCATTAAGCACACTCAGACATCTCTCCAAGTCATAATGCAGGGTTCCCTTTGTCTCCTTTAGGACATAACAGAAAATTAAAATATTTAAATAATGCATTAAAGTAATGATGGAAAAATCAAAGCAGAGTGGCCTGTGCCCTTTGGCTATTCTGATTACTTCATTAAGGAAACACTAAACTATTAGATTTGATGATAGGTATTGTATTTATAATAAAGTCTCCTACTTTTATGAAAAGGACATGCCTTTCTTTTCAAGAAAGCCAAACTTTGTTGAAAGATCCTGTCACTTGATAACTCCAGTTTTGCTATTTAAACAGCCTGGATTTGTCCTTAATGACCAGACAACTGTCTGTCACTGTAAAATTAGGCAAGTCAAACTTTTAACTTTTGGAAAGTTCAAGTTAACTTCCTGAGAACCATGCTTCACAGGACTGAGAGGACAAAATGGATAAGGGCCTAATTTCCTAGACATAAATTTCTCTTCACCAAAAATATTATATTTATTTTCTGCTGTAAATTTGGCTTACATGACTTGAACTTCATTCATAAAAACTAAAAAAGATTAGGGTGTCCATTTCAAACAGGACAAGTGTGTGCAACTGGATGTTCATGAGATTTAATAAAGCATGCCCTAATGTGAATAAAGAAAAAAAAATCATCTTTAGTCTGAAAGCATGGGTGTTTTCCCCCCTGTGGCACTTTATGACACTTGGCAGCTCATTACCACACTTCACAGAGTCTCGTGTCAGCATGTCAGATTTCTCTAAATTTTGACAGAATTAAAGTAGTGCCGTTTGATATAATTGATATTGTACAGTTAATCAGGCAGTGGCTCCATCACAGAGTAACATTCTCAAAAGGCTTAATTACTGAACTGTGAAGATTTACTGCCATCTGGAAGTTCCTTCCCAAAGTTCTGTTCCTGAATTTTATGTAGAGTTCACAAAAATAACTTGGTCCATTTAGAAATCATGCCCTGGATTTGGAAATTAAAATTGTTATTTTTGGAATCTCATTTGGCCTAGAGATCATAGAAGCCTTATGAAAAATAAAGGAGCAATGGCAAATGAGAAAAAAGGAAATAAAAGTGGAAGCTCTGGAAATTATTTTCTTTATGTAACTTTTAAAAGGGCAGACACTGGAGCCAGATGGCTTGATTTCAAACCCCATTTCTGCTACTTACTAATCATGTGACCTTGGACAAGTTAAACCGTCTGTAAAATAAGGATATGAACAGTGCCTACATGATAGCATTAGAATCAGAATTAAATGTGTTAACAATTGAAAAGTTCTCAGAACTGCGCCTGGCACATTGTAAGAGCAATGCTGTTTGCTGTCTTTATTATTAAGATTTTTAAATTACTTTGTCCTCAAAATTGTTCTTACTTTAAGAGGTAAACATATCATTTGGAAAACTTCCCCTGTGATAGTAAACTTCTCGTGTCTGAAAATTAATAAGTTAAGTGTAAATTAGCACCATCATTTATCAGGAATCTTATAGCTGGGGTTTCTTTTGAGTAAAACATCGAATTGAATTCCCTGTAAATTTGTCCTAATCTAAGAGTTTTTGATTTTATAGACTCCGTAAAATCGATTATAATAGATAAGGTAACGGATAAGGAATTTCAGAAATGGAGGTTTTAATCCAGAAGAAACATTTATTCATTCATCTTCTATCCTGCAAATCAATCCTATAAAGAAGTGGGGGTGGGAGGAGGAAAAGGAAGAGGAAGAAAGAAGAGGAAGGAGGAAAAACAGGAAGAATCAGCATTAGGATGGGAGTTCTCTATTGGTAGGAAGACAGAAATAATCCCTAGAGAGTAAATAATGCCTTTTATAGCCTGAGTAGAACCCCTGGAGAATATAGGGAGACATACAGAATAAAAGATAAAAAGGTACATAAAATTTGATCATTCTCAATAATGAAAAAATATTGATTTACACAAAAAAGAATTGGTTTTATAAAATCAGGTCATATGTTGGCAATATAGTCCAATTTGTCCATTTTTAATGTACTATGAATACTTTGGTATCATTATATATTCTTCTATTGTATTATTATTATTATTTTGTTTATGGATTCATAGTGTTTCATTGAACAGACATGCTACTACTTATTTAATAAATCCTGAATTGATGAAAATTTATATCACTTTTATTAGTTTAATAAGATGAATGTTCTTATGACTGTAATATTGGACACCTTTTAAGGAGTCCTTTAGACCCTTTTGACTTTATCTGTCTTTATTTCAGATACTTCTGTAACAATCAATACTGCATAAGCTCTGACCAGCTTCTTGGCTCAGGCACCTTGATTAACCTCTTGCTTCTCGTCCCAGGAATTCTCAATTGACTCTAAGACATCAGATTCTAGAGAACCACTTGGTGTCCATAGACCATGGGATGACACTTTGACCAATGGGAATGAAAACTGGGGGATCCATGTTTATCACCTTTCTCTCCTGGAACGGACAGACCTGATATGCATTTTATATGGTTTCTCAGATGGTTCCACAGGATTTAGCAACCAATTGTGCATATTGCTTTCCCTCTTTCTTTGCCTTGTTTCCCTTGTCCCTCATTTCTACTTATCCACATAAAGAACATACACATAAAGCCTTTGTTTCAGGTTCTTGTCTCTGGGGAGAACAGATCATGAAAGATGGTAACAGGAATAGCCTTAGAAAGAAGACCCTCAGAAAAGGGTTTTGAAACTGGATTACTTTGTGGTCAGACATTAATAAGAATTTCCTCCTCACCTGTGGGTGGTAAGAACCTCTGTTATGCAATAGCATCACAATTACTAAGACTTTCTCCTTCAGCTGATTAACATGAAATATAGGTAGAAGGTGAGACATCTGAAGGGTACAGGGGTCATTATAACTAGAGTGATTATTAGGATTTTGGTATAGGCTAGATTTTGTTAACTGTGTTGAAAGCCTTGAAAAATGAAAATGAAGTCTTAGAATAGCCCATTGTGAAGGCTAACAAATTGTGAAACCCAACAAATTGTGAAACCCAGAGGTCCTCCATGGAAGCTTCGAGGTAGAAAGGCATCTCCTTCAGCTACATGGCAGAGTTGACTGAAAATCAGGTTCAGAATACAATCATAAGAATGGCAGAGCTTAAACTGGATTCAGATGTAGCATCTGGACAGATCTCCTAAATCAGAGTCAGGTCTCATATAGGTAAAGTGTTGGACTTGAGAACTTAAATAAGGACTTTAAGGTGGACAAGCCCAAGATTCACAAACCCCAACATTCCCCTGAATCCTCCATTTTGCTGAAACAGGCTCTTTGCCAGAAGAGAGGAATCTTCCCTTGCATGGAGAACTTGCAATGACCTTATCTGAGGCTAGTGCCTTGCAAGATGATGCAAGACCTACCCTTGAAATACCTCATTGCCTCCAGGCCAATGACCAGGGTCAAATCTCTGAATAACTACTATGTGCAGTCTCTGCTCTTGGAAGAAATACCTTAAATACCATGGAATTGCAAGACCTGGCTAATGGTATTAGCAGGATTTAGGAAGCCATGTAGGAATGGACTGTTTGTGTAGATAATGACAGTGTTGAAATAAAAGTCTAGGTAGGGGAGAATTTTTCTATATGGGGGTTCTCAACTATAATTCAGGATTCAACGCTGTGTCAGAAACTTGTGGACGTGATCCTAATACTCTTCTGGGATGACTCCTTGAAACTTGACCTAGAGCAAATGAGATAATCGTAGATGCCAGAACTTCTTGGAATAGATTGAGAAAGTGGTCCAAAGGTTCACGGAGGTGAGAACGTAAGAATGGAATTATTATGAGTCAAGAGAATGCATGCGATGATTATATTTTTCAAAGATGGTCACAACATCATCTCTTACCTCGCACGTTATTCTACAAACTTACCACTCTCTCATCAAGAAGTGGAGTCTAATTCCTCTCCCACTGCAGGCATGTGACTATTTCTATGAATAGAACGCAGAAGAAATAACACTATAAGATTTCTGAGGTTAGGTCACTGGTTGATCTACTATAGAGATGACATCGCATCAATTGTACCTGGTGAGCAGCACATGGAAAGCATCTTGGATTTCTTAGAAAGAACCATGGATGTCAAAGGTTGCTAGAAAAACTCCACAAAAATTGAGAAGCCTACTATATCAGTACAGTTTTTAGGGGCCCATTGACCTGCGCATGGTGGAGGATCCTCTTGAAATAAAGATATAAACATGTGGCCCAGACACTCCATGTCATCCACTCTGTTGTACCAATACCATTTTATCATTAGGTTAGTGTGATATTTTAGGGTTAGTTAAGAATGCACTGGTGCTGCATTATAACATGGCTCAGGGATGACCCAAATTTCCCAGTGGTAAAGGGAAATTATCCCAGTGGGAAGACTGTAAATGATACATTTGACATTCAATTCACATAGAAGGAAAAGAGATCTAGGCTAAGGATATATATGGAGCCCTAGGCATTGGCAAATGGCCAGGCTGGTTTCCGGTGATATAAAAAGGACATTATAAAACCAATGACAAATCTGTGAAAAAGGTATGTGATTGGACCTGTCACACCAAGCACAAAGCATGAGGATTTGTGTCTAACACCTGTGCATACCAGAGCATATCCACTACAAAGAACATTTTGACTTATCTTGTGCTATCAACTGACTCTCTTTTTAGCCATAGTAGTGCAAAAAAATGCAATGGCTATAGTTGACATGGTGGAGTCTGTACATGCACTCAACGGTATGGCCTCCCTCTCATCAAGGATGACCTAACTACTGCCATTGTTGAATGATCAACCTGCCAGCTGCAGAGATCAACACTTGATACAGCATTATTCTTTGTGGAGATAAGCAAGCCATTTTTGACAGGTTGATTACATTGGATCTCCTCCACTCTGGGGCCAGGTGCTGGCTAAGGGTAAGGAAAATCTTGAATTGATGTTGAAGGAGGTAAGCCATAAATAGTAATTACAATCTCAGGAGCTGCTGTAACTGTGGAGATGGTATGTTTCCGTTTTGATTTTATTTTTCACTCATTATCTTAAGTCTTTACAGAGACTGTGGCTGTCCTCCACCTTGAAGCAGACTCTGGCACAATTGACTTGTATTTCTCCTCTTTCAGGGAAGAAGTGAAGGAAACTTATTCTGACCAAAAATGAAGTCTCCATTACATAGTAAGGGAGATGCACACAAATGATGGATGCAAACAGATCACTGTGTTGCAAGGGATAGACTTTATTGGATATCTCATATGTACCACCTCAGATCCTCTCAGTCTTGTATTTCAGATACCTCAAGGGCATTGATCCATTCTAGACATTTGCAAACTGACAGCACCTCACATCAGACTCAGACAGAATGACCCTCAATCAGAGATGGGATGCTGTGAAGTGGGGGATAGGCAGGAGCTGTTCCTGTGTAACCTGGAAATGTGCTAATTTTGTCCAATGAGGGATAAGAGGAGGTACATAAATGTGCCCCTTCCTCCTTCATATTCAAAACCTGAGACACATTTCCTATGACTTCCCAGATGATCCCACAATAACAGGCAACCTCTTGCCCATGATGCTGACTGAAGTGATAATGTTCCCTTTCTGGCTCTCTCCTTTCTCATTTTGCTTCCCTGTCCTCAGGCTTGCTCCTCGGGGTTGACATTCCAATAAAGGACACTCACATGGGGCCTCATTTCAAAAGGTTTGGCTTTTGGAGGACACAGGCTAAGAAAGTAAATTTCTTTTCAAATGTATATTTCTTAGGATAAATTTCTAGATCTGGAATTGCTGAGTCAAAGCATGTTTTTAAGGCTTTGATGCATACTGCCAAAACTGCTCTTCAGAAAGATTTCGCAGTTCCCTCTCATGCGTTTGCTCTCATGAGGAATATATAAAGTGGCTATTTCCCCATGTACTCATTAATGAATGATTGGCATCATTTTCTACTGTTCTTTAATTCAATGTTTTAAAATAGCATATTCTTGTTGCAATTTTTATTATTCTGCATAAGAATGAATTTAAACTTTATTCAATATGTTTACTGCCCATTTGTTTATATTTGGAAAAGTTTATATGCTTTGTCATTGTTATATCCAGTTTTCGTGTAATTTCAAAAGATCTTTTTAAAGTTATGAATAAATCCATTATCTTTCTACATGTTGAATGTGTTTTTCCAATTGTTTGCCATTTAATTTTTCTTATAATATTTACAGACATACAAAAACATATTATTGATGCTGTTGTTTTGGAGATCTGATCCATAAAGCTGGCTTTTTCTATGTGAGAATCATATTATTTTGACAGTTGTATTGTTATTATGTTTAATATAATGCAGGCTTCCGATATGCTTTGTTCATTTTAAGAAATATTCACGGCTATTCTTCTACAGTTACAGTCATCTGACATGCTTTGTTCGTTTTAAGAAATATTCAAGGCTATTCTTATACACTCATCCTTTTTAAAATCCCATTAGTTTGTTTAAGTTTAGCAAATTACTTTGGATTTCTGACATAAGTGTTCACATGTCATTTTCATTTTGACTTATTTACATTGTGAATTATAGAAATATATCTCCAGATTAAACAACAATTTAATCTCTTGAATAAACCCAACATAGTCTGTATTTCTACTGCTGCTACCCTAGTTTGGAACTTTAGCATCTGGTTTATTTGGACTTTTAATATCTGGTTTATTACACTAATATCTCTAAAAGACTCAATACCCACAATCTTTCCACTCTCCAAACCAATCACAAATCTGATGTGTTTTTCTGGTTCTCTATATTCTTCTGTGAGGTCCATTTACTATAGCATAAAAAGCTCTTCATTATCTAACCTTTTGGATATCTCTGCTACCTCATCCCTTGCCATTTCTCCTGCACTTTCCCACCCCAACTCCAGTGGGCCTCTGCAGTTAATCCTTTAGCTGTTCCGAGGATAGGCAATATAGCCTGTCTTTGGTGCCCATGCCCAGGCTGCTCTGCAAACACTGTCACATCCTTTTACTGCTCATCTTTATCTGTCTAATGTCTGTTTATGATACTTGATACTTGACTCAGGCCTCATCTTTTCTAAGATGTCTTTCTTGACCCCATTTTGCATGTGTCATCTTTCCTACTTACTCTCTGTATACCCCATATTTACTGCTATCTTTACAATCCTCATACTCCATAGCCACTGTTACTGAATCTTTACAGTCTGTCATATAATTTAAAAAATCAGTTAATGCCAGGCACAGAGGTTCACACCTGTCATCCTGACACTTTGGGAGGCTGAGAATCACTTGAGATTATCCTGGGCAATATAGTGAAACCCTGTGTCTACAAAAATTAGAAAAATTAGCCAGAGGTGGTGGTGTACGCCTGTAGTCCCAGCTGCCTGAGATGCTCAGGTGGGAGGACCACTTGACCCTGGGAGTTTGAGGCTGCAGTGAGCAGCAATCATGCCACTGTGCTCCAGCCTGAGTGACAGAAGAAAAACTCGTCTCAAAAAAAAAAATTCAGTTAATACACGGTGATAGAATGAATAACTCAGCAACCACACATAAAAAATGAGGATAATATTTCAAATGAACATTATATAATTGTAAAATCAGATAGAGGGCTTTGAAGACTGTAAATTGGTATATAAAAACAAAGTGAGAACCAAAGATGGAAAGTTATATTCCCAAATGATCAGAGTGAGGAAGCTTTCATCTCATAGATTGAAGAAGAAAATGTAGCTATTTACATAGTGAATTCTGTTTAACCTGGTGATACTCAGGAACAACTTTGAGTTCTGAAATATTTCAGTTAGGAATTTTTTCACTGGTATTTGAAAATGTGCTTATGATACATAATCACAGTTAATTCTACCTAACCTTTATATTTTGTGACATTCTCAAGTTTAAAATTTTTCTTTTGTTAAAAGGTTATATTTTACCATTTTTTATAAAGCAGTTTTATCAACTATCTTAAAAGAAAAAATCATAATTTTTTTACAGTCTAAAAATTGTAGATACCTATATTCACTTTAGAATGCTTTTAAAGGTCAAGTGTGCATCTTAAATAACAGGTTAGGCATATTAAACGAGTGTAGTAAAAGTCAGAAAGACGAATCACAAATGTCTAAAGTTGCTGACATTCTTACCATATAAAAAAAGAGCATTCAGCGTAAAGTTTTTTAAGCTACTTGTTAAAAAGCAGTTTATAAATGGATTCAGAAACTGTGATCTTCTGAAACTTAAAGGCAAATTTTTACGTTAAAAAAAATGTACCAAACTGATCTATAAAGGCCATTCCATTTAAATATTTTTCTTTAAAAATATGTTTGGCTGGGTGGCTTATGCCTGTAATCCCAATTACTTGGGAAGCTGAGATCACTTAAGCCCAGGAGTTTGAGTCCAGCCTGGGTAGCATAGCAAGACCTCATTTCACATATATATACATATAAATTTATATACCTTTATATATAATACTTATATACCTTTATAAAAATATATATATATATATTAGTTTATCAGTTTTAAAACTCTGATACACATATTAGGGACAGACTTCCACTTTAAGAGATACATATAAATATATATAAAGATATATATATACATATATATCTTTACATACATTTTTCTTAATATAATACAAATTTTATTTTGTAATTTTCAGTTACTTTAATGCAAAATGGTTGTAATAAATTTACTACAGGCAAGGTTTATTTAAATACTAATATATATTTTAAGAAACAGGCAGAATAATCTGAATCTTGTGCTCATTTAACTCATATTCAATTTATTGACAAACATATATCCAAAATACTCACAAAATTTTTGTAAGAGCTCACTTCCAACTTTATTCAATTATAATCCAAAAACATATATGCCTTCTGATATTAAATTATTTTTGGATTGCTTAAATTACTGTTCTAATTTTGCTTCCTTTTTAATTTCTTAATATTGATGCTTGAATAGCCAACATTGCTTTGATTTCTCTTAAATACTTTTGTTAATTTTAGATCTATATAAAATATATTTGAAGGACAACTTTTTCTTTCTTAAAAGTAATGTAAATATGCAACGGAACTTCTTGGCAAAGAGCTTGACTCATATCATGAATTAAGTAATACATTCCACAAAGAAAAGCACTTCTGTTGGACGTGAGTTAAGGTAAAAAAAAAAGGCAGTCGTTGCCTTTAAGAAGCAACTGAATACTAAACTTTCCTTGTACTAATCAATTTTCTCCTTTAAAACATTTTTAAAATTTTTTGTTTTTATTCTTCTGGTTTCCAGGTCTGGAAGCTCACCATCCACAGACTTTAAACTCCCTTTGCACTTCATTCTCTCTCTTACAAAGTTCTCAGTTCTTTCTTTCTGTACCTTTAGTGCCACAACACTTCATTCAAAGGTACAAAAGCAAAGTGAAGTTGTGGCTCCATACCTGCACATACCATTTTTGTAAAGGAAAACAACAAAGATGGGATGGTAGAGAGTAGGACATGCAATCAAAATCCAATAGTCATTCCTTACTTGTTGATATTGTTCTCTACACTAAATGCAAAAGTCATATATGTTGGTGCTTAAATGGACTCATGATAAATGAAAATATATTTTTTCATCTTTTGGCACTAGGCTTGTCGAAAGTAGTGCAGTGTGCTGTGTCACTCTCATGTGAAATGCCAACATAGAATTTTTAGTATCATGAGTATGTTGTGGGATCAACACAACAGACTGAGTATTGAGTTTGTAAAAATTGAACTTTGCATATTTTAAAATATACTTTTTACTCGGTAGGTAGTAAAAAGATAAAAAATAAAATCGACATAAATCACACCATATTAGGTATAATACAAATTGTCAACAAACAAAAGCACTTTGTTCCTATATAAGTAGTATGAACATATTTAATCTTTTAAATATGTCCATCAAAATGTCCATTAAAAAATTAAATGTCCATTTTTAAAAACTAAACTCAAAAGCAATGCTTTATATAGTACGAAAACAATACTTCATGTATTATGGAAGAGAGAAATCACTTATAACTTTCTTTAATCCTAAATTGTTTATCAGTTTTGAAATTCTGTATACATATAGTAGAGATAGATTTCCACTTTTTTTTTTTTTTTTTTTGAGACAGAGTCTCGCTCTGTCACCAGGCACCATGCTGGAGTACAGCGGCCTGATCTCAGGCCTGCAACCCTCACCTCCTGGGTTCAAGCAATTCTCCTGCCTCAGCCTCCCAAGTAGTTCGGACTACAGGTGCGCACCACCACGCCCAGCCAATTTTTGTATTTTTTAGTGGAGACGGGTTTTCACCATGTTAGACAGGATGGTCTGGATCTCTTGACCTTGTGATCCACCTGCCTCAGCCTCCCAAAGTGCTGGGATTACAGGCGTGAGCCACCCGTGCCCCACCTAGACTTCCACTTTAAGAGATACACTTTGGGGACAAAGTTTTGGTATGGCAGGGTGCTTCTCTTCCACTATCCAAATGTGTTTCTTAAACTCTTTTTCATTAAGTGTCAAGGGGCCCTTCTTACTTATGACATTCCATCTTCAGAAAGCTTAAAACTTTCCCAGGAAAGCTCTAAGTCCATGTTTCCCTAATTTTTAAGCTCACAGATATCATAAGACTTTCTCTCTATTTTTGAGCCCCCTCATCGAGCAAATGTATTTTATCTACTCCCATTTTATGCTATTTTTTAAATATGCATTTCTATATATGGAATATGCTTTTCATTTCTACAAATGGTTGTTTCTTAAAATGAAAATAGCTTGCCTTTATGAATAGCAAAATATTATATTATATGTTCAATGTAAATAATTCAGACCATATATCACCACTTTTCATCATGTGTCCTTCTATTTATACTTTTTACATAAATGGGAACATACTGTCACTTACTTTTTTCACTTAATATAACATGTTACAGATTCTAAGTCCATTCTTAGAAAACTGATTTACTATGTATTTCCCTAATGACTAAAGAGTATTCTAATGGGTAGCCGGCTTCTTAATTGGCTGATCCAATTCCCTATTTACTAACATCAAATTTGTTTCCTATTTTCATTATCTGATAAAAGTTTACATTCTTGCACATATATTTTTACTCACTCATTGAATTACTGCTTTCGGATAAAATCTAAGAAATGGAGAGCAAACACATTCTTTTAGTATGTTACAAATAGCCAAATTGCCCTGCACACTATTTATACCATGTCCTGTCCCAACAACAGTGTGGGAGAGTACTTAAACTGCACTGTATCCCAATACTCTTACTTATGCTACAACATCAATTTTTAAAAAATCAAATCAATAAAAAATGATATTTGTATTATTTTAAATACCTTTGATTTCTAGTAAAATCAGTGATTGTCTGTCTTTGAGGTGATACTTAGAGAATACTTCCTGTTACAGACTGAACTGTATCCCCCCAAATTTGTATATTGAAAGCCAAATACTAGTCTGGCTTATTTAAAGATAGGGCCTTTAAAAAGATAATTAAGGTTAAATGAGGTCTTAAGGGTGGGGCCCTAATCCAATGACTGTTGTCCTTATAAGAAGAGGAAGAGCCACCAGGAATCCGCATGCACAAGGAAAAGGCCATCTGAAAACATATGGAGAAGGAGAAAAGCCTCAGGAGAAACCAACCCTGCTGACACTTTGACCTTGGGCTTCCAGCCTCCAAAACTGAGAAAATAAGTTTCTATTATTTAAGCCACAGGTTTCTTTTTAATGTTAATAGCAAACCTGTCAGACTAATACACTTCCCCATTTCCAGATTGTAGCATCATTAATCTAAAATCTAACTTTTCTCTTCATATTTTATAATCTTATTATTTTCATTCAAATCTGTTTTGTTTTGTTTTTCTTAAAGACATGATCTGGCTCTGTTGCCCAGGCTGTAGTCTAGTGGGTCATTATAACTCATCGTAGCCTAGAACTCCTGGGCTCAAGGGATCCTTATTCCTCAGCCTCTCATGTACTACGATTACAGGCAGGTGCCATTCTCTCTGGCAAATTTTAAAAAATTTTATCGTAGAGACAAGGTCTTGCTCTGTTATCCAGACTAGTCTTGAACTCCTGGCCTCAAGTGATCCTCCTACCTTGGCCTCCCAAAGTGCTGGGTTTTCTGGTTTACAGGTGTGAGCCACCGGGTCCAGCCTTAAATTTCAAACTATAATTAAGTGGGAGGCAGCTTTCTGTCATATTTTGCAAACACTAGCTCTTTGTTCCAAAACGATTTTTTGTAAAACCCATTCAGTACATTGATTTGAAATGTCATCTATAGTGCATACTAAATTCCCAGGGACTTACAGCTGAGTTTGCTTCTGGATTTTATAATCTCTTCCACTGATCTGCCTGTTTACTCTGATGCTGTTATCAAACACTAGCACAGTTTAAACTGTCACACCTTAACAATATGGTTTAATACACCACAGGCAAATTCCTACTTGTTACTCTTTTTTTTTTCTTTGAATGTTTCTGGATATTCCTACTTTTAGTCTTCCAAATAAATGAGAGTTGTATTGTCATGTCAAATACAAAAGGGATCTCTGTTATACTTAAAAACAGTTTGCAGAAAATTTATATCTTTACAATATCTGTTTTCCCACAAATGACATGCCATATCTCTCCATTCCATTCTATTATTTTAGGTCCTTCATTTGGTTTGTTGGCTTGTGTTTTTTTCTTCATATATGTTTTTTGTTTAATTTATTCTTTGCATCCTTTGTATTGGGCCTGGACTTAGTTAAGACGCCCTGCTGTGTTCGTTTGAGTCTGAAACTTATCCCTCCTTCTAAGGCTTGGCTTATTTCTAAAAACACCATTCTTGAACTTTGATAGGCTTTCAGTCAATTTTGTTCTTGCGAACTCCATGGTTGAAAATACAGAACCAGAAATCTTGAAATGAGAGGCTTCTCCCTGCATCGCTACATCCACCTTGTCACTGATTCTCAATAGCTGCAAACGTGACCCGAGAAAGCTTTAGTCGCTTAGCAACAAATGGGACTAGCTCCTCCCCTCTCCATTCTTCTAGAAAGAATGGCTTAAGCCTCAGGGCCCTGAAGGGAAATATCAGTAGGAACACACAGTAAAGGCGCCTTTCTTACTTAATCTGCCTTTGCTTATTTCCAAAAGCCAGCGCTGCATTCCAAGCTTTGGTCACAGGATGGACTTAAAAAGGGATGTCTCCTTACTTGTGGGAGGGAGCTTGCAGTGGTAACTGCCTCAAAGAGGCTCGGGTGCCAAGAATTCTCAGCTCCCCATCCTCCAGGATAACCTTACTCGCTTTCAGGATCCCAGCCTTATCCACAGAAACACAGCTTAGTAAAAGACTATACTGCTGTCATTGAGGGCTCTGAGATCCGAAACCACTGGTAGAGACCGCTTCCTCTGCAGGGATATATAACACCTTTGCAGATCCCGATCCTTTTCCCACCAGGCAGCCCGGGGCAAGCTTGAGTTCCTGTGTTCCCTATCCCGCTGTACTTCATTTAAGACCACAAGGAGTTACTGATTCACACTTCCGTCCAGCTCATTTATTTAATTACCCAAATTAAAAACAAAAAAAAAATCGGATCCTCTCCAGAACCCTTTTTCGGCCAGCACATAAAGCACAGCGTGATGGTCCTTTGTCAGGTGTCTGTCCTTGATCCAATCAGCTGTAGCCACGGGTGGGTTAGAGTCAGAGGATAAAGAACGCGGCCTTTTTTCCTGTGTTGGGATACTATTACAGAAACGAATGTGACTAAGTAATAGTGATTAGCGTTTCTAGTATAATGTCCTTTGCTTTTAACTTTTGAGTTGCGTTATTCAGTTCTCTTTTACTTATCATATATACTACTTTTGACGCCACTGGAGGTTTTGTCTATTAAATAAGTTGTTTAATCTCATTTTTATTTAGATTTAGTAATAGCAATATTTAATAACTTAAATGTATTAAATAATTTAATAACAGCAATCAGCATTTTTGGAACACTTGGTATGTGCCAGATATTGTCATAATCCCTTGTTATATATATAACATAATATCATTTAATTCTTACGTGTAGGTTATGATTCCCATTTTATAGATGAGAAAACTGAGGCACAAACAGGTTAAGAAGCTTGCTTGGTAGCACATACCAAGTAAGTAAACAGTACACTAGGACTGGAACCTGGGCTGACTGCTTGCAGAGTGCAAGCTTTCTCCTCTCACCTTAGTTTCAATTTTCTGTGCTTTATGCTGTTTCTTCAACTTTTAATTTTTTTGCTTTTTCTGGTCTCCTTGGTACTGTTCCTGTCCACTTCAGACCTCCTCTCTTCAGATTAGGATTCTTCCCTCCTTCATCTGAGGGAACTCGGTAACTATGAAAATGTCAGATCAGAGAAGCAAAGTGAGGAGGGGCAGAGTACTCAATTTACATTCCAGAGATGCCAGCATGGCCTAGGAATGTTGTTGAACTACGGTGGGAAAGAGGCTCAAGTATTGAGCTGAGCCATCATTCCTCAGAGCCTGCCTGCAGCGCCAACCTTTGTCTCTCTAATATTAAGATTTCCCAGAATTTCCTCTATCTCCTATGTCTGTGCTACTAGAAAAAAAAAACAAAGGTATCTGGGTTGTAAATGCTGCCATATTTGGAAGAACTTCTTTAACATTTGTGGTCTGTGTTTGGTATCATTCCCGATGGCACCATTACTCCCCTGCGCACCCAGCACCCCACTCCACTGTACCTGTCGTTGATTCACTTCGATCCAAGAAGTACGTTTTTGTTTCCAGGTAGAATATGTGCCCTTATGCTACCATCATTCTGGAATTATTAACTTCCTTTTGATTCATCCTACTTTAGGATGAATCATCCTACTAATCTATAATTCATTTCATGAACATGAGAAAAATTTTTCAGCTATCCCCTATAGCCATTAAAACTAGGCCTAAATATTTTAAGAATAAACCAGCAAAAATTTATTGTTTCTATACATAGGCTGCACTTAACTAGGGTAGCTAAAAAGTAAAGTAAATTTAAATGAAACTAAGAATAATGATAAGTGGTAATGTTAATATTTTATGTAAGAAAATCATTCAGCATATGTCTATAGAATAAGTGAATAGTTATCTACCAGGAATCTATATGTCATTATAAATGCTATGTATATATAAAGAAATTTTATTGAAACCAGGAAAAACATTAAAAGAACATTACTTTGCTACATGGTACAAAGTTCATCAGTTTCTCATTTGTAATTTGTATTCTGAGACGTAGCAATGAATTAGATTCTGGATGTCTGACAAAATTTCACAGACTCCAAGTCAATGGAAGTTTTTCATGAGTCAGATTATGTTTCTTAAGTTATTTAAACCTGAAGTATAGACTTGGACTAACAGACAGATGAGAAATCGATTAAGGTCAAGCAGTTTATAATTAATGTGTAGGCCAAGGAGCATTGCAGAAAGCAAATTCCAAAAGTTATGCCAAAGTAAGACAAAATATATATATATTTTTTGAGATGAAGTCTCGCTCAAAATTGCCAGGCTGGTGTGCAGTGAAGTTATCTTGGCTCATTGCAACCTCCGCCTCCTGGGTTCAAGCAGTTCCCCTGCCTTGGCCTCCCCAGTAGCTGAGACAACAGGTGCTCAACACCATGCCCAGCTAATTTATTGGTTTTTGGTAGAGATGGGGTTTCACTATGTTAGCCAGGATAGTATTGATCTCCTGACCTTGTGATCTGTCCCCCTTGGCTTCTGAAAGTGCTGGGATTACAGGCATGAGCCACCACATCCAGCCAAGACAAAATAATTTTTAAAATAACTGAGAGAGTGCTCACTAAGTCTTACATTTTATTGGAAAAGGTAAACAAAAATGAAGCAGTGATGTCTCCTTTTAAAAGTAATTTAAAGTTCCCATGCTGTGACTGTTACACATTGCATGCCTGTACCAAAATATCTCATGTACCCCATAAATATACCTACTATCTACCTACAAAAATTAATTTAAAGTATTAGGGGAAAAATCTTTATACTCCATGAAAATTATCTGTAACATCCTTCTTGAAATCCTACCAATAAAAGTACAAATGTGTGTGTGTGTGTGTATCTCATTCATATTCCACAAAGTAGTATATGAAAAAATTTCTGAAGTATTTTTTCTGCTCCAGAAATATAACAGTAAAAAAGTCTAAATATAATACCTACTAAACCTCTTAAAATACAAAATCCTTTCTCACCACTAGAGTCCTATAAAGGGGATGCAACATGATCAGAATTATTTCTGGTTTTGTAAACATCAATTATGAAAACCATTAGGATTGTGTTTTTACCAGTAACTGCTTACCACATATCTGGGAATTTGGTATACTTTTCACAAATGGGGTAGCTAATGCAGTTTTATGCTATAACTTACCTCAAAATAGTACCGTACCTCTTTAGGCACATCTTAGGTCTTGTAGATACTGAGTGCTACACAGGAAATTGTATCTGTGCTCTGAGGGGGAAAGAAAAATATCACAAGACATGTAAACTCATGCAAAGGGAGGGGTTAGAGCAGAGAGAACAAAGAAAACAGAAAAAGGGATAAAAATTTAAAAGGAGGAAATTATGACCGCTCTTTCACTACAAAGTAATGATTCTGGTTTTAATGTGAAAGTTTTTATTGCTTTTTAGTTATACTTCATACATCTTCCAGGGAAGAAAAAAAATCGTTAAAATAATTATGGCATATGGTTGAAAGCTAACCTTATGCCCTCAGCGAGGGGGCAATTAATTCAGTCAGTGTTTAGCATCCAGTTGTAACCCTGTGATCCTTATAATCCCTTCCTGATAAATCTGGTTCGCGAGCTATTCAGTGTATAATCTTTCTACATTCAATCATTTCTATAATAAATTTTGTGGCTCTTTTTATGATATGACAAATTATCACTTTAAAAAAATAGATAAAAGGAGTCTTCTTTACTATATTTTGAAAAGGATTTTGAAAATGTTTTGACCTGTTGCTCTCAACTTTGAGGGCTGATCAAAGCTAATATACTGATATTCACTGCATACTGATACTACCTTCTCTAAGAAGATGCCCAAAACATGTATATTATTATTCAAGGCAACCTGTTAATTTCCCTTAAAAACACAATTACTGAGCACCTGCAACCCAGCAGCTACATGCAGTGTGTCAGCTTCACAGTTCAATAAGCAGAAATTTAAAAATTTCAAGCTGATGAAGAATAATCTTTATTCTCAATGAAAAATATCTTTAGAATGTGGAGTTTTTCCAGCTTGTCCTTTTTCTGCCATGACTGACATTGGCCTGGATCTAAGGAAGCTGGGACTAATGATACATGATTTCATCCACCATGTGACATTTGAGACAAATAGCATATAATACAGCATGGAGTAAATAAATGAAATGGAAAGGACCTAGAAAGAAGGACTACTGCTGGTTAACAAACTCCAATGCTAAAACGAACAGACATATAGATGAGAGGCAAGGACCCATATTAGTGCAGATGCATAGCTGAGTGGGTAGAAGGGACCCTGGCAAATTAGAGTGAGTGAGTTCTGTCTAGAGGGACAGACTAATCTGCTGATATATATACATAGCTGTATACGTATGTGCGGATAAATCTTTTTAGAAGAGAGCAATTCCTTAAACATTTATTAGCATACCCCGATCAACACTTGTTCCTGAGTATCCTCACTCAGTCCACAGCTTTATACCCCAATCAACACTTGTTCCTGAGTATCCTCATTCAGTCCACGGCTTTAAAACCATATGCAAATGATGGACAACACCAAACTACTCAGTTGAACTCTATATTTTCATATCTAGCTTCCTGTCTGATATTTTCACTTGGACGTGTACCAGCCATCTCAAATATAACAGATTCTTGATTCTCTCCTCTGAAATACAAATGTTAATAGGATCTTCCCTCATTCTTTCCCATCTCAATGAATAACGCCACCATGTGCAGTTTCTCAAGTCAAAACCTTGAAGTCATCCTTCTCTTTTTCCTATCCTCAAATCCATCAGGAAGACATGTAGCTCTACATTCGAAATATGCTCAAGACAACTCCTCACCATGTCTACTACTACAACTTTAGTTTTATCTCTGCCCTGAAGAACTGCAAATCATTCTCTTAACTGTTTCCCTGCTTCCACTTTTGCTTCCTCATAGTCTCCTCCACAAAGCAACTAGAAATTCTTTTAGATAATAAAAATCAATACATTTTCAAACATAAAGTGCCCCAGAAATATTTAGCTTTGAGACGATAACACTGTGGAAAATAAAAGCCTATTCAATAACCCTCTACCTTGAAGACTTACCCCTTTTTTCCGTATCGCTGAATATCACTAAATATGCACATCAGTTTCAACACAATCATCACTTTAGAGCATTTTATCATCATCTGAAGTACTATACTTCTCTTGTTAATCATTTTGTGCCTCTAAAATGAAAGTTCCAGAAGGAAGCCTTTGTCAGTGTTCACTGCTGTATCTACAGAGGCAAGAACTGTGCCAGGCACACAGTGGTTACTCAAAAATGAATACATGGATTGATAGATGGATGGATAGATGGATGGAAAAGTTAAGATTTAAATGCAGGCATATAATCTCAAAACATATGCTTTTGCCAGTAGATAAGTTGACTCCTTAGATGGTGCTAGGTCATGAAAGGCAGTAGGAGTCACAATAAAGAGTTTCAATTATATTCTCGAGAATCAGTTATTGTAGGGTTTTAAATGAAATAATGGTGCAATTATATTCACACTTAAGAAAGATTGCTTTGACAGCATCCAGGAGAGTATTTTGGATGATGGAAAAACACTTATTAAGATTTGCAATAATCTAAGAAAGAGATGCTGATGGCCTGGAATTGGTTTGTGGCAGTAGAGATCAGAAAGACAGACCACTAAAAAGTTATTTATAAAATAGTTTCATCAAGGACTGGTGACTGATTGACTGTGAGGAATAAGCAGACTGGCATTTACGGCAATTCACAGGTTCTATGCTCTGCTATAAGTACTGGCAGTTTGGAAAGATGATTAGCTCAGTGTAAACGTGTTGAATTTGGATGTCAGTAGGACATCCACTTAGAAGTATCATAAGGCCAGCTAGATACACTCAATATAGAGATCTAGACTGATGCCTTACCTTTTGTAGTTATTCAGTAGATAACTTATAGTTACAGCTATTGAAGAAGAGATCATCTAAGCAGACCATGAAGATTAGGAATTGCAAAGAATGTAAGATAGAATCATAAAGAAAACATGTAAGAGACACGCAAAGGAAGAAAAGCTTGCAAAGGGGAGTAACAAGGAGTAATTAGTATGTAAAAGCAAAATCTACTGTTGTTTGCCCAGCAGAAACTAAAGCAGCTTACTAAAGGGCCTAATATATTCTCAAGAAGTAGTATGCACCAGGAGACTCTGAATCCAATTACAACATCATTCAAAAGAGCTAATGTGTAAAGCCATCAAAATCGAGTAGATGGACAAGCTGGAAACACATAATGGGTTGATCAATACAATGTCATGCTTGGTATTAAATATGGTATATGATAAATAAGCAATAACAATAACAGATAGTAAGGTGCTGGGAAATGTCTAGTAGAGGAATGATGACAGAGAAGATAAAAGAGAAATGAAATATCATACAAAGTTACAGCTTATATACCCATTCTACCTCAATTTTCCCTCTATACTCAACATTTACTTGAAAAATTTTTTTAAAGGCTGAAATCTCTGCAGATTACTCTTCTCAGCACATTTTTTTAAAACCCACTTTAGTTAGCAAACCTTTATCAGTTTCATTCTATTGTATGTACACAGCCAGCCAAGTTGCTCACTGTTAATTCTTATGATGAAGTAGAAATTCTAATGGCAAAATCAGCTAATTTTCCACGGTTATCTCTGAGTATTATAGCAATCTATTAGATTGCTGCTTTAACAATTATAAAAGATTTTTTCCAATATAATTTTATATACTAGGGTGGGTACCCAGAATAAATGTTGAGATTATTATTGAAAATATGTCTTGTTTAGTAACAGCTGACATTTATCGAATAATTATTACGTACTTCAGAACCTTTTAAGTGAAATATGCATATCAAACAATTTAGTCCACACAACAGCCCGAGAAAGTACATTCTATTATTATTGTCATTTTGCACATGTGAAAGCCAAGCCTCAAAGAGATTGAATGTCTCGCTCGGCAGAGCCAGAAGCCCTTGCCTTCTGATTCCAGCACCTATGGTCTTTTTCTTTTCAGTTATTTTGCTTTCAATATTTTATCATGTTGGCCATTCATTTACCAACATTTATTTTGTAGTTAGGGCTATATCTCATACGAATACTCATCTCTGTCATTTTATATGATGTGGTACTAATTTTTTAGTATTTACAATAGAAGCAAATTCTATTTTGTTGTTATTTGAACTGAACAATCATACAGAAATTGAACTCAATAATGAAGCACTTACATATAGATTTTAATATGAAATAAATATAAAATTCTGATCAATATTTAATCTCTTGCAAATAATGAGCTTATTTCCATTTCCTGGTGAGAAAACCTCAAGAGATCTGATCAGCTGACAGAGCAGATGACCGGGAAGAGAACACAGCTAGGTCAAGTATCTCCAGAGTAGTTCCTGAATATCTACTCTCTTTGCACTGAGATTATTTAAAGCATGCACAGCATACCTTCTGAGTTCATTCTGCCACATTTACCCCGTTATCGTGAATTTCCAGTTTTCTGTAAATTCTTATACTTTCATCAGTATACTTGTTGGCTGAGAGGCATTTCTGACTCATTTTACTATTAGAAAAAATTTTATTTTTAATATTTTATATTTATTTTAGCATTTTATATTTAAAATACAAGTAAAACACCACATGTGTTTATATTTTAATATTTTCCACAAATGAACTTTAATGTCATATACATCTGATAAACATGGGTAAAATGCTATCTATAAATGGTGACATTAAATCTTGGAGTAACTGACCCCAACAGCAAAATCACAAGTTTGATTTTAATACTAATGCATAGATTCTTATAATTCAAATAAGTGACAATAGAACATGGAATAAGTAAATTAATAATACTTTGTATTCTCAGTTCTATTCTAGACAGAGAGATAAATACATATAGAGATGTTATGGTAATATATATAGAGAGAAATACATGTACAAAAATAGTCAGTTGTGCATGTTAATGAGGGCTGCTCAAGGAAATTTACACCAGAAGTGTATGACCATTAGCAAATGAACCTGGACCTCTGTAAGCTAGCAATGGAAATAGCAAGTAGTAGGGGTGCTTGATTTATAAGCATTTTTTTGGTTTGTTTTTTAATTTTTTTTAAAAAATACAACTAATTTTTTGTTCAAAAAGTAAGTATAGAAAGGATGAAAGGTGGGTGTGGTATTGAAACTGTTCAGTATCTTGACTGATAGATACAGGCATAAACACAAGGAACAAAATTGTAAAGCACTTCATACATGCATGTACACAATACATTCATGCATAAGCATGAACTCACAAATGAGTACAAATAAAACAGAAGTCTGAGTGAGATTTCTGGATTGCATCAATATGGTTGTCATATTATATTATGTTTTTGCAAAATGTTACCATTGGAAGAAACTAAACAAAGTATACAAGGAATATTTATGTATAATTTCTCATGGTGTCATGTGAGTACATGTACAATTATCTCAATGAAAATTTCAATAAAAAGTAATTATGTAATTATAAATAAACCTTATTAAACAGTGAATTAAAACAAAAATCAAATTAATTTTTTTAAACCTACTTTTTACATGAAAAACCCTACAAGTATTTCTCAACTTGAATGACAATAATAATATCACAACAATATCATAGAAAATCAACAAAAATTGCCATCACTTGTTAAGTATTTAGTATACATGACATTGATGTGTTTTCACTTTATTTACTCATTTAAACCTTCTAACAATCTTATAAGATTGATATTTTTGTTCCCATTACATAGATAAGAAAACTGAGAACAAGAAAAATGAATAATTCTACCTAGATCAAATATCAAATACAGTAAGATGCATATATATGATATATAAGGTAAATATAGTAAGATATAGTATACCAAGAGCAAATATAGTAAGTGTCAAGACCTGAATTAAAAGCAAGGCAAATTTCTTTTGGCCTTTGGCTATCTTCAATGCACCCAAATCTTAATGCAAATACCTCCTTTACTCAAGATAACAAAATTGAACAATAAAACAATGATGCTTTTATATTCAGTTTATTGAACAGTTTTAAATTATTGATATGTGTTAACTACAACATGGTAGTAATGAGATCAAATGCACAAGTTCACAAGTGTGATTTACTCATTCTACAAATGTTCATTAAGCATGGCTATATGCAAAGCAACATCCTGAAAGCTAGGAGAAATATGAAAATATCTAAACTACATTCCTTGCACTCAAGGAGCTCAAAGTCTGTGAGAAGAGATAAGAAATGTAGGTAAATAGATTCAGTGCAAGGCAACATGTGGTAAGACAGAAATAAATGAGAAAAATAAAAATATTTAGCAGATGAGTACATAGGTAATTCAGAAAGGTGTCTCAGTTATGGTATTTAACTGTCTTAAGATAATTAAAGGTAATTTATGAACTTACGAACTAAAAAGGCCACTAGCAATAAAAGTTGCAGGCAAGGCTTGATCCAGCAGCTTTATGGTATTCACCAAGG
>NW_016107404.1:4794596-4838880 GCF_001604975.1 Cebus imitator
CGGCTCACCGCAACCTCCGCCTCCTGGGTTCAGGCAATTCTCCTGCCTTAGCCTCCTGAGTAGCTGGGATTACAGGCACGCACCACCATGCCCAGCTAATTTTTTGTAGTTTTAGTAGAGGCGGGGTTTCACCATGTTGACCAGGATGGTCTCGATCTCTTGACCTCGTGATCCACCCACCTCGGCCTCCCAAAGTGCTGGGATTACATGCTTGAGCCACCGCGCCCGGCCTTCTCTAAGTTTCTTTCTATTGTGGCAAGTTTATTCCAAGGTTGGTTAACCTTGTGGTTGTGGAATGACTAGTTACAACCATGATAAAAGGGTGGGTGAGCAGGAGAGAAAGAGAGAATGAAAGAATGGTTAACAGATTAAATTTCTTACCTAAAGCATCAGCTAAAGTCTTGGGCTTTTGATGAGCAAAGCATTAAATTAAGCAGTACCATCCACGAAACAGGTTTTGTATATTCTAACTTGACCATATAAGCCCTGTGATGACCCTTAACTAATTTCTTTAACCAAGGGAATTCTGTGTATTAAGTTGGGATATGCCCTGATTCACATGTCCTATCAATGAACGTATCTCTGCTGTAAGGGGGCTTGTGACTGTGTCAGTCAGATTGGCATCAGATAATCAGGATTAAATCTTAGGGCAAATGGACTGGCTTAATTCCACTAAAAACAAGCAGCGATTCAACAATGAGGGTAGTGTAGCAGAGATACTAGGGGGCAAGCAACTATGTCCACTGCAGTCCCCTCCATGCATCCATACATACCCTCCTTCACATACGAAAGCCTTCTTGAAGAGGTGGCATTTGAGGTGACTGTTGAAGAACAAGAAATAAATATACAACAATTCATGATTTTCTTAGTGATTTCAAGAGGTATTTCAAGATCTTTTTGTAAATTAAGGACATCGCTATATTCAATATATTGAGGTGAAGAAACAATGAAATGTTGGTCATTCAAATCCCTGAGATAAGTATTCCATTTCAAATAGAGAAAGCTGTTTCTAGAGGCAAAGTTGTTTTGGCTTCTACATTCAACGAAGAATCTCCCCTTCCTCGTGCCCTTTCCCCAATTAACATCTGAAAGTCAAGTTTTCAAAACGGAAACATGATCAGTTTTGTGGATGAAGGTGGGTGCTTAATTCATAGTGAGCCAGTCTATTCCAAACATTGAAATGAGTTTATATGTCCATGTTTGTGGAGAGGCTTGATGTCCCTTTCCTGGAAATGTCTTTGATGTTCTGCAGAGGCCTCTGAACCAAATTCTCCTAAATTCCTGTTATTCACTGTTTCTAGTTGAGGTCTGAAATTCCCCTGCTGCTGCTTCCCAACTCTCAAGTTTGACTCTACCCCTCTATGTTTCTGTTTCCCATAGTGAGTTCAGTTTTCTACTACATCTTCTAAAACTTCTATTTCACTTATTTAAACTCCCCTGGCATAGTTCCTTATTTATAATTTTCTCAAAATAAAAGTTAAGTAGATTGCAGTCATCATTTCTGACCTTATTTCCTTACTCACTTCCCTTAAGTGAGACTGGATTTCCTAGGAAAATACCACAGTACGTATCTAGTCTCTGATAGAAACTATACCTTTGCTTGCTTTTCTCATACCTACTTAAAAGGAAAAAGAGAAAGTAACTAATTCTTACATCTCCAGATTTTTCACTCACCCTTACTATTTCATTTTTTTCTTTGATGTTTAGACATCATGATATACCACTTTTTAGCCTTTTCACATTTCTACCTTTCTCTCTGTCTCAACCCCCAGGAAAGACTAGCCCTTTCTTGTTATTTTCAGAATTTCATAAACCGCCTCATGTTTTTCTCCTGGTATTTAAAATGTGTCTTCTCTATAATGTCTCTCCACCAACATGACCAACTCCTTGCAAATGGTATCCTCACAAGGTTCTAATTCACTAAGATTTAAGCCTTAATCCCTTTCCTCTTTGACCATAAACTTGCCTACCACCTGTCACTCTTCCACTGTACCTTCTGTCCTTCTCCATACAGAGCTTCCATCATTTCATCTTTCCACTGAAAACTTAAATATTGAGTTGACACTTCTTGCTACGTATTTCTAAGTCTGGAAACTACTCCTCAATGCTTCAATCTCAAAGAAACTAGGTTTCCACAGTGCAGCCCCCTACCTTGAAATCACTTCTATTGTTCTTTTCCCCATCTCAATTTCTTGACCCCATCTTATATGCAAAACCTGTTTCATGGGCAGTACTCCTTAATTTAATGCTTTGCTCATCAAAAGTGTATCGTGATTCTCCATACCTAAAATGATACTAGGTTTATTGAACAATCACTCAGTGAGTGCCACACTATGCATATTATTAATGCAAAAGTCTGACACGCAAGTATGAGGAAACCATAACTTTGGGAGAGGTTTAAACGCTTGCTTAGTTTTCCACATCTAGTGAATGCGGCTGCTGAAAATCAGCTCCAGGTCCTTTCCCTTGTTCCACAGAGGGAAAGCTTTGGCTGACCCTTCCAGGCTTTCTGAAATCTGTTTTGAATTTTTGATTTCTCACTCACTATTCCTCAATATGAATTATACCTTCAAGTTAAACTGGTTTACATGCAACCCCATGAACAAATCAGTGATTATTTTCACCTTGTATTCTTTGTTCACACTCTTTCTGGTAGAAAAAAAGCAGGTGTAGAAATAGGTTACTCTTACTTCTGTATTTACTCAAATCTTTCTAAATATCTAAGAAATCACTCAACTTTGACCTCCAGAATACTTTCCCTATCAAGCACATAGTGGTTCCTCTCTCTTGTGAATTCTAACAGCACTTGTCTGTTCAACTCACTTGGAACTTTATCATGGAGATTTTATGTTCAAATTGTTATATGCAAATATGGGCTCTTATTCTCAAAAATATAAGTACCTGAGAACAGAGTCTGTGTCTTATGTCTTTGTGCTAAGTATATGAGAAGGTCATAACACAGAATGTTGAATAAAGTAAATTAAAAAAAAAAAACTTGGTTCTAAGTTGGGAGATTTTTGTTTACTTGTTGGATTGTGTATGTATTTTTCCTGCAGAATCACAAGTTTAAAAATAGGGTGCCTGTGATAATTAATTTCATTGGTTAACCTGACTGGGTTAAAAGATGCCCACATAGCTGGTAAAACTTGTGGGTCTGCGAGGGTATTTCCAGAAGAGATTAGCATTTTTATAAGTAGATCGAGTAAAGAAGGCCACCCTCACCAACCTGTTGGGGGCCTAAATAGAACAATAAGGCAGAGGACAGGCGAATTCTCTCTCTCTTTTTGAGCTGGGACATCCATCCTCCTCTGCCCTGGGACATTGGAACTTCTGGTCTCCGGGCTTTGGACTCTAGGACTTACACCAGCCTTTTCTCCTACCCCCAGTTCTCAGCCCTTCAGACTCTGACTAAATTACAGTCATCCCTTGGTAACTGCAGATGATTGGTTCCAGGGCTCATGGAAAGTGCCAAAATCCGCAATGCTCAAGTCTCTTATATAAAATGGAGTAGTATTTGCATATAACCTGTGAACATCCTCCTGAAATTTTAAATCACTTACAGATTACTTATAATACCTAATACAAGGTAAATGTTATGTAAATAGCTATTATACTCTATCTTTTTATTTGTATTGTTTCAATTAATTTCTTTTCTGAATATTTTCTATCCATGGTGGAGTGCATCCATGGAACCCACAGATGCAGTGGGCTGACTACACCACCAGCTTTCCTGGTTCTCCAGCTTGCAAACAGTATATGGAGGGACTTCTTGGCCTCCAGAATCATCTGAGCCAATTACCATAATAAATCAATATATATATCTCCTGTTGACTCTGTTTCTCTGGAGAACCCTGACTAGTGAATATAACACTAGAGCATACATTTCTTCTTCCTAAGCCCTCTCTGTTTTCTAGGCAACCCAGTGGCCGGTTCTCACTCTTTCATACAGAGTAAGAATTACCTAATTTCTTCAGAGTCAATTGGTTAACAAATATTTACTGAGCACCAATGTAGTTACTTTGTGGAGATTTAGGACTTCTGCTTCCAAGAGACATGGGGTTTAAGTGTTAAAGGGGCAGTCACACTCCCTCATTTTGAGTTCATTTACTCTTCTCTTTGGTTAGGGCAACAAGCTTCTAAGCTACTACAGACTCATCCAAAGACTGGTGACCTTCTTAGACTTTCAAATATTGTTCTACTTACTCCTCAAGATGTACCTCCTTTCTTGTTCTGAAGTTGACAAGGAACTTCAGTGGATTCTGGCTTCATTTTCATTAAACAGTAAATAGAAATTGTCAGTCACTTGGGTATATTGATGACAAACTATATCTTTAAGTGAAGCTAACAACTCATTAGCCACTAAAATATATGCCCACAGGGCAGCTCTAAACCCTCCTGTATTTACTTACGAAGACCAGAGGTCATGGCTCTGAATTCTTATTCTAACTAAGCAGGGTGTTTTTATTACCCTAAATCCCCCGAATATGGCAGTGTTATTCCCTACACAAGTCTTGGAATTATTGCCCTGAAGTAACATTAAATCCATGTAATTGCAAAAAATGAAAAGCAAACCAATCCAAAAAACCAAACAAACTTTAAAAATGTAAAAAAAACAAAACAAAACAAAAAAAGCTTTAAAAATGGTTTTGGAACTGAGTGTGAATCGTAGTTTAGTTGTACAGTTTTTGTAACTTTTTTCCTGTAAATCTAAAATTAATCTAAAATGTAAAAGTTTATTTAAAAAACAGATTCTAACAATAACAACAACAAAAAGGATAGAAGACAGCATAAATGCCATTAGTCTCCCATTTTGGTCTTTCCGTTGTTTCAAATTCTCTTCTTACTATTAAGCCATTGGAGTAGGAAAAGAAAATTCTATTCATTGTATAAACTGAATTATAAGATATTTCTACTTTTTCTTTTTAAGACCTCTTGCTTGATTTGCTGAGAGTCAATCAGATAAAAAGTAAAAGCCATTCCAACCTTCATTCGAGATAAAGACTTAAGTGCATTGACATAATATATCGTCCTTCATATAGAATCATAAGGCTGACACACTGTCAATAGCAGTCAGTTTCAAATTAAGCAGTGATAACAAATCGATGCTGAGCTATTCACAAAGAGCCAGAGGACATATTCAGTGGAAGATGGGCCTGGAGCTTGGAAGTGGTATTGGTTATCTGCGAAGTCAGATTCTGGTTCACCTGGATAACAGTCAAAGTAGTGTTTGAGGCAAATTTTGCCCACTGTATGAAATTCTTCTCCCCTTTGGCCAGGATGATTACCAGGAATTGGGCTAGAACAAAACTTGCCAATAGTGGTCCAATAGTGCACATTTCAGCCAAGCACCTTCAGAAGTGGTATACCCTAAGAGGTCTACAGAAAAATCTCTCAGGGTTAAAGAGAGAAAACATTGGAACTTGTACTCGTGTATTTTTTTATCTAAAAAATATTACATTAAATTTTATTGATATTTAATATACGAGTTTATCCTGGTATCCTCACTAGATCTGCTAATTAGCCGATCTTCAGTAGAGGGGAGCATTGTTTTCACAAACCTTGTTTCTATTACAGGGGCTTTCCTAGGTAGTCTTTGCCTTTCCACCCCACCAACTCAATACTGTCAGTCCTCTCCCTAGGGGATGCCTGCCTCTCTATAGCAACATGTAGATGGATTGGGTAAGTTTGCTATATCCAGGGTCTTTGAAGCAGGCCCATGTGGCACTTATATTAAGCTACATTTTAATCTAAAGTTCATAATACTAAACAAGAGAATTTGCCCTCATATGCTGCATGTTGTTTCATTTCTCAGTTTGTTTAGAAAAGAGGTTCCATTAGAGACCCTAACAGTCTTTTTTCACATATGATTATATGAGGCTTTTTTGAGGGAAATGTAACAGTGCCATAACTGAAGTACTTGACAATGTCCTCATGGTATCTTCATTCATTTATTTACTTCCAGTCTCTTACGGTTCGCCCATGTGTGACTGACTTTATGTGTGTCAGATAACTTTCAATCGCCCCTCTAGATTTATTTCTCACCCCTTCTTCTTAACACTGAGAAAGGCCTCTCTTGACAGTAACCTTTTGGTTGGTGACATTTTCTGTGGTAGCCAGTGGCTATACTGCCTAATAGATACCCGGAAAAATATAAATAACCAATTCCTTCACGGTAGAGGTAATATTTTAACAATAAGTGCAACAGTAATTACTTTCAAAAAGAATCTTATACAATATACATTTGAAAAAGGATTTGGGGAGGGTCTCTACCAGAATGTACTTTTATAGTTGAAGCAATGTAAGTAAATCTGCCATCTTTAAAAACACTTTTCATATTCTGATAGCTAAAAAATTTAAATACAGAATTTTCTGACATGCTAAAAATATTACAGTGTGTTTGACGTGTATTTGTTAAAAACAAAATAGCCAGTCCTTTGATTACTTTGTAAGAACTACTAACATAAAAAGATGTAAATTGAAATTTATAAGTAAAATTTCAAAATGATCTTTGTATAAATTGGTAAGTAGGATTGAAAACAGAGTATCATGATGTTTTCAGTGCAGACAAATATATACTTTTTCCATTTAGTTCTACTTCTGATTGTAAAGAGTCTTTAACTATGACAAGCACTAAATTCAAGCATTACAATAAACCAAATTACTTTGTTTGTTTGTTTGTTTTTGAGACAAGGTCTGGCTCTGTTGCCCACGCTGGAGTACAGTGGTGTGATCCCAGCTCACTGCAACCTCTACCTTCTGGGCTCAAGCAATCCTCCTACCTCAGCCTCCCTACCACAGGCGCACACCACTACACCTGGCTAATTTTTATATTCTTTGTAGAGACTGGGTTTTGCCATGTTGCCCAGGCTGGTCTTGAACTCCTGAACTCAAGTGATCCATCCACTTCAGTCTCCTGAAGTGCTGGGATTACAGGATTGAGCCACTATACCCAGCCAAACAAAACTTCTAAACAGATCTTTTAATTGCTGCAACTAAAAGTTTTAAACCAAGGTTTTCAAAAATGTAAGTTTTGGTCATTCAAATAAAATAATTCAAGATGGAAGGAGCTTGGTTCTCTGAATTACTGAGTGGTGTGTCACTCATTATAAACTCATAGTAATATGTTATGTCAGCAAAAATTAACTTTTAGTATATTAAGGCATTGAGATGTTGGTGTTTAGTTACAGTAGCTATCCCACCTTGATAAGGACAGAAATTTGTATTTTGACATGTGCTACTATGATCACAATATCCAAAAATAAGTGGCATTAGCTTAGTGGTTGGCCAGCAGAGAGTGAGGCTACAATAGAGCAGTCTGGATGTCTGGAGAGTTCTGGTGTGCTTCAGCAGATTTTCAGTAAAGCTGTCATGGGAGAGCTTGGAAAGCAGACCACACATCTACTGAGTCTGTGGCTCTAGGGCAAGTAGTTGGAACTGTCAGAGTGATAGTGAGTTGGCCACAACTTAAGCAAGAAAGATACGCACTCAGGTGAGCCCGAGCTGATTTCCAAGCAGGGAACGGGCAGAAGAAAGTTCAGAGATCAAGGGCCTTACATGCTTGAAAAGTTCGATAGCTTTTGGACCCCAAATAAAAAATGGTCCTGAGTGACAAAGGGCCAGTGAGATTTCTCAAACAACTCAGCCCTTTAGTAAACATCTGATGAAGAGAGGTCCTTTTCCACTGTAGCATATTGTTTCAGATAGCCTCAAGGCACCTGCCATCAAGCTGAAGAAAAAACAGGACTAGGAAACAAAGAGTAAGGCGAATTTAATAACTACGACTAGTAAAAACCTCGGCACATGGAACTAACTGGAAGCAAACAGATCAGAAGCTTAGTAAGAAATTTTTGAAGAAATTGTAGTGCCAAAGAACTACAATGTGTTAAAGCTAAAAAGGCCTTAAAATAACCCATGAGAAGGAAGACATACATGAAAGCCGTACAAGCCCCAGGAAGATAATATTCCCCAACAACTATTTCAGATATTGTCATGAAGGATGGTAATGGTTAAGAAAGAAACTGAGAGGCAGTAGCCAAGAGCCACAGAAAGAAGAATTATGAACAGACAAGAAACTACCCCACATCTTGGGCAGTCGCAGTGCCTATCCAAACGGATTTAATAATTTCTATGGGTCACTGAATGTTCTGTGTATCCTATTCTTCCTTTTTCTGAATGGAAGTTTTTATTGCAGTTATGCTGGGGAGACAACATAGATCACCCAGTTGAGGTCTGGCTAAATAATTTGCAGTTCAAATTGAAAATGTAGGAACTCTAGTTCAAAAAAGCAAAGAAAATGTGCCATTAAAAGTTCTAAAATATAAAACTTTTTCTTCTGTGGTACGTTTTGAGTGGTAATGGTGTTTTATATTTCTTAATGCCATTTTAAATAAGGGGAAATTTAATTTTAATGTTTATCTTGTGCAACACCAGTTTTAAATACAAACACAATAGCATTTAACTTGCATGCAGAATTACCAAAATTACACAATGTGTATTTCTTGAGCTTACAGATGCCTACATGTTTTGTTTTTCCCAGAACAGTGGAGATGCTGCATACAACTAATTTGGCTGTTTTTATTTTGCTTCTCAATGTGTGCATAGTCTAGCAATGCTCTCTACCTTTGGCTTACATGATTCCTTCCAAAGGAAGGAATAAAAGGAGAATTATGGTTGCTCTATCATTCCCTTTCTTCCCATGACATCATTTTAGTGTAAATCATTGGCAAATACAGGGTAATATAGCAAAAGAAAAGGGATATGATAAGATTCTTTGATATTTTGTGCTTCTTAGAATGCTACTGCCTTCTTTTTGTGTCCAAAGCACGTTTTGCTTCCAATGGAAAAACGTGGTTTCTCGAAGCTGTCAGTGCCCTGCTCACTCCGTAGAAGGAACATGGTTACCTTGTACTCCTTTTTTAGAGACAGGGCAGTGGCATGATCATGGCTCTCTGAAGCCTCCACCTTCTAGGTTCAAGTAATCCTCTTGCTTCAGCCTCCCAAGTAGCTGGGACTACAGGCATGCACCACCACCCCTGGCTAATTTTTGATTTTTTTTGTAGAGATGGGGTTTTGCCATGTTGCCCAAACTGGTCTCAAACTCCTGATCTCAAATGATCCTCCTACCCCCACCTCCCAGTGTGCTGGGATTACAGGCGTGAGCGACCATGATTTTCATTTGCTAAACTCCCAAGCATCATAGATCTACCAAAATTCTGTGCTCATGGGAAATTACAAATGCTGATATATGAATGAGACAGCAAGGAATAGAGGACATATGTATTGCAGATATCTCTTCTCACATGCATGCTCCATTATCCCATCAGACTTGATTTTAAAAACACAAGTTTAAAGATAAAATTATTGGCCCAGCATGGTGGCTCATGCCTGTGATCCCAGCATTTTGGGAGGCTGAGGCAGGTGGATCACCTGAGGTAGGGGTTCAAGACCAGCCTGACCAATATGGTGAAACCCTATCTCTACTAAAATTACAAAAATTAGCCCGGCATGGTGGCATGGGCCTGTAGTCCCAGCTACTTGGGAGGCTGAGGAGGCTGAGGCAGGAGAATCACTGGAACCCAGGAGGCGAAGGTTGCAGTTAGCCGAGATCGTGCCACTGCACTCCAGCCTGGGTGACAGAGTGAGACTCCGTCTCAAAAAAAAAAAAAAAAAAAGATAAATTTCAAGACAGTGAAAACAGAGCATTTAACCAATTCCAAGGCCCACTTGTGTAGGCTTACCTGATGATTTCACTTGGGTTGAGGATAAGTAAATTCTTTGTGAGGAAAAAAGAGTAAAATGGATGTTTTAGGTGAACAAAATGATTAAGACTACTGACTCACCAAAACTTACTTCTTTTTTTCCTTCAGAGCACACACACTTATTCCCCAGCCCTCTGACCCTCTTCTTTCTTACTGGTAGGTATGCCATGTGACTGCATTCATGCAATGGAATTTGGATAAAAGTGATGCACAGCAGTCATGCTGGACCCCTAGAAACTCCCCCTATGATTCTCTGGTCTCTTCCCGCCTTTGTCTGCCAAGTTTATGCAGGGGGACCAGGAAAGGATTCAAATCTTCTGAAGAGATGATTGATCAACAGTTTAGAAAGGTCCTGAATCTCCCTAAATGCTTTGAGCCATATATTCAGAGATTTGGGGGCTTACTTGTAACAAATACCCGTTCTCTCCCAAATAGAAGAAATCCCCACCCTCAACATATGTGATTTTCTACTCAGGAACTTATCACTGAGGGTTTAACTGGTAACAAGACAAATCAGATTAAGGATGTCAGCTAACCTTAGAAGCTGGACAGACATATGAGGTAATTCAGGAATGTGAAGGAGATTTTGGTGCTGAGAATCACTGGGTGCAGGGGGTGCCATTGGTTGATAACAAAGCCTGGGAATGGGGTTAACCCTGGATGCTTATGTTAAGTAGCTATAGTTTTAAATTTGGTGGGCCATAGGGCTGGGGGGGGGGCGAGGTAAAGAATTTTTTTTAACCAATGTTATATTCTCCAAGAGGTCTTAGCATCCTGCATAGCATCCTCTACCCCACTGCTTTCTTCCTTATCATGACGCCTTATTTGATCCATGACACATAATACACATTGTGATTGTGCATGTATTTGCTGAATTAATTCTTCATTGTCCATTTAACTTGTTTTAATGTGTTTCATAAGGTTAGCTTCGTCAGTTTGATTAACTCCCTGCGTCTAATAGAGTGTTTATCACTGAATGACCGAATAAATTTTTTAAAAACTGACCTTCCTTATCTATGGGTTCCATATCTGTGGATTCTGCATCTGTGGGTTCAACCAAACATGGATTTAAAATATTCCAAAAAGATAGAATGGTTGTGTCTACACTGAACATGTACAGACACTTTTGTTCTTGTCATTATTCCTTAAACAAGAGAGTATAACAATTATTTACATACAATTTACTTTGTATTAGATTTTTAAAGATAACCTAGAGATAATTTAAAGTATCCAGGCTGACATGCTTAAGTTAGATTTAAATATTACCCCATTCTATATCAGGGACTTGACCATCCATGAATTTTGTTATTCCTGGGGAGGTGCTGGAATACCAGGATATGGAGGGACACCTGTATATAAATATATGCATATACTGTGCTCACTCACTGGGATGTTTAATACTTTAGACTCTTGTCAATTGGTTTCTGCCTTGTCCCCTTGTACCACAGTGAATGGATACTCTACTTTTGAGCTCAGTTCTCCTTGACTGTGGTCCTGATTCATACAACTGGACTTTCCAACACTGCACACCCCACTGCTTAGACATCTTTCATTTACCTGCCATTTTGATTGCAAAACACCTGCCCCATCTCTCCTTAGATAGATATCCTGGGCTTTCTTCTCTTGATTTGGATGGTTTGTCCTTGGTTCTCATGCCCATCCTCTCATTTCTGACCTGTCTTCAGACTCACAATTCGGTGTGTTTGTTACCTCTATCACTGACATTGGTTTCCTACTCAGGTCCAAGATCACATATGCGATTGCTACCATTCTGAATGCAAGTACACCCAGTCAGCAGCTGCCCCTGAGTTCTATATCTTCAAATGTTCTTAGTATTCAACAAAAAACAGCTTACTTAGGCACAACTAATCAACTCTCCTGAATTAACTGTAGTACGTATCAAATGTGTACACTTTTAAAAATAAAATAGAACAATTCAAAGAAGTAAGGATTTAATTAAAATATATTGGTAGTGCTGGAAAAAAACAGTGACAAGAATAATTAGGCATTAATATCAAAGAAAGGCTTAGGACGTCAGATATTGTGCCTATACTATGAGATGTCACATATGGCCCCCAATACAGGTACTTGATAAATATTTCTTTACAAAGTGGTTGATTGTTGTGTCTAAAAATTCATAATTTTTAACAAATATTGATGTAGTAAAACACACTACAAAGTCTATTCCTATTTCCAGTGCTTTTTAGCAGCCTTTGCTGGCTGGCTATCCAAATGATCATGTTCTGAGGTCTCTCATAGCCACATTTCATCACATTAGTGATAGCATTGAAGTGATTGAGTGAATGCAGTGCCTGTTCATAAAATCATTGCAAGTAAAGGGGTTCAAGATTTTTCCAGATGTTATTCAAATCTGTATCATTATTTACAGTAGGACATAAAACACCAAGGTCTCATATATGTTTTCCCTTATTGAACTACGCCAAGCCATGTGGCAGGGCATTAGGTACAATAAAGTTGGTCACTTCAGAATTTGTTTCCTCAAGCATTCTATTTTTTCTTTAAATTGTGGATAATAGGAATTGACAGTCACATGAACTTTAAGGGAATTAAACACAATAGGCTAAAGCTTTGGTGCCTTGAAATGAATGGGTTATACACAGTGGGTGCAGATCACTAAGAAGTTATTATGTATCTGTTTTGAGATAAACACTTTGCTGCTGCTAATGTTCTGTAACTTTTTATTACATTTTCAAAGAAAGTAAGCCAAACTGGTTGCTATGGAAATGATTATGATGTCACAGAGGATGATGACTTCTAATCTATAAGCAGCAAGAGCAGATGTGCTTGTAAGAAACAAAGATCTTGTTTTCATACAGATGGTCTCAAAATAAAACACAAAGGAAGAAAAATATCCAAAGCACATAATGCAAAGAACAAGAATTGCTTCTAAATAGAATGTTTTACAAAGTTTTCCATAATGCTTCAGCTGCTCTTCAAGACATAACCAGCTTGAACATGGATGGCAGACATGAAATTACAGTATTCACAAAATTAGTATTCAGCTTGCAGAGTCTCTCTTTCCAAAGCCTTCAGGCATACTTTATGCACATACAATTACAGAAGCAGGTAATGAGAGAGATTCTGATTTCTTTCTATTGTTATTATTGTACTTATGTAGGTAAGTCTTGATAAAAATTGCTTTGTTAAAAAGAAATCTAAGCAATAATTTGTTAATTCTATTGAATATATATTTTGGCTATTATTACAAGATACACTGGCTGATTTCTCTAAAACACACATTACTCTGTCCATGGAGATGGGTAGTGACATATGAACTTTTAGTAATGAATCAAAAAGTTCCATAACAATAATCTGCAAGCTACACTACTTTTTTATAATTGTAACATTTCATAACACAATTTCAATTATTAGAGATTTTTAAAAAGGATATTCAAAGTTTATGACTATGACCTCTTGAAATACATAGATATGATAAACGATATATCAAATGAATGGGTTGTGTCAAAATATATTACAAAGTTTTCATTATATCCCTTTGAATTTAATCCTATATGACTTCGTGGTCATTGAGGCTCTCCTAAATTAATTCTTTAGATTCTCAAATACTTCTCACAGTAACTTCAACTATTCTCAAAATTAATCAAAGTTCAAATGATAAAAATGTATAAATTATAATAAAGTTCTCACTCCCTGTAATAAAAAATAACCTTCCATCCAGCTTGCAACATGGATTTGCTAATAAGAATTTTAAGTTCTGCTATAACTAAATGAGAGATTTGAACTGAGTGAAAATGAGATAAATTAATTATTTTGATGGCTCCTAAGACAGCCTGCTCCTAAAGAAATCTACCACCAAATAACCTGTTACATGAAAACATAAAACATTAAGACCAACATAGATTGTGCTACAGTTCTGCACTACTATTAAGTGAATGTATATCCAATTTTACACTCAATTTACTGTCAAAATAATTTTTATTTAGAAATGAAAAATACTTTGAGAATTATATGAAAGAAAAAGAAGTAAAAATAAACAAAGAAGAAAAAAAGTAAAAGTTCACTATGTTCTGCAGCCTAAGTTAAAAGAAATTGAGAATAAGTTAACAGGTGTTTCTGAATGCTAGACTTTAATCCTAGTTTTAGTTCTGCAATCATATTGAAGTCATATACTATTTTAAGACATAGCTCACTTTTTAAAAGTACATAATATGAAGACAGTACTCTAAAGGAACACCAATGTTTGAGCTGTATATTGAGAACTGAAAGACTATGAAAATATTAATTCTGAAAAGAAGCTAAAAATACTTGACAGCCTTTTTATAAACACTGAAAAGATTTAACAGACACCAAAGAGATGTTTGTTTAAGAACTACAGAAGACCATAATAGCTTGGTCGATTTAGCCAAAGTGCAAAGGCCTAAATTTAAAGAATAACATCGGTATTTGAATTTAGAAAAAGAGAAAGGAAATTGCATTAAAAGTGCTTTCTAATGAATGAATGAATAGACAGCAGCAGAATATACTTTACTGATGAAGGGTTTTATCTCTATGATAACTTTTATTACAAAGATAGTACCCAATCTGTTTAAAGCACTGTATTAAGAAATAAGAGCACTATAAAAAAAGTTGACTGAGTATTTTTCTAAAATTGCTCTAACAGTGTAGATAAGATACACATACAAGAAAAATATATTTTGTTGAGAGAAATGATAACATTATTGATGTAGATAGTAAGTTCTAAATAAGTTAACCTAAAGGGAATTACAAAGCATTCATTTATATGTGGTATCAGCATAGTTCAGGGGCAGAAATAAAAATGTGGTGTAGCAGTTTAACAGAATTAAAGCTGTATATAAATAAGGTGTGACAGACTATGTTGTCTTTCCATATATATAGGTTTTTGCTTATAGTTTTTTTTAGCATTTTTTATCTGTTTTCATTTAAAACTGCTTAAGCCAAAATTTTTCACTTTAAAGACTCCCAATGAGGGCAAACAAACAAAAACTAGGCAGCTTTAATATTTAGAGGAGAAAACTTAATTGGCAAATTGTCCTAAACTTTGCACTCCCTATATAAGCATAGGTTAGTTCAGCTGATTGTTGCTATGTGAGGTTTTTCTAGGCACTTATATTATATAAATGCTCTAATTTAGAGTTGATCAAGGTCTGGATAAAAAATCTGAATCTGATATATGTTATTCTGGGTATCACATTTTGAAGAGCAAGGATAAGAAATGGGTACTCCAATATGTTTTTCATTAGTTTGATTTTTCTTTTAAAAAATGACATCACACATTTGGGAAAAGGTTTTTACATATTGAGAAGGAAATCAATATAAAATTAAGGTACAAGCCTGAGTAACACAGAGAGACTCCCATCTCTAAATTTCTTTTTTTAATTAGTCAGAGGTGGTGGTGCACACCTGTATTCCCACTTACTCGGGAGGCTGAGGTGAGATTATTGCTCAAGCCCAGGAGTTCAAGGCTGCAGTGGACTATAGTCGTAATAATTAACTCTAATAATTTAATCATACTAATTTAAAAATGTCCCTTGTAAAACTGCTATTTAGAATATTTGCTTGCTTAATTTATCAAAGAAATGCAAACATAACCCTTAGCCATGAATGAGGCATAGCTCTAAACCTTGAATTGATCAGCTATAAATATTAACTCATATAATCCTTATTAAAAAGAAAATTTAGGTAAGTTTTATTATTTCCACCTACTATTAACAGGTGAAAAAACTAAACTATTAAGAAACTTGTCCAACTGTTAAGTAACACAGTAAATCATCTAGCCAGGATTTGATAGCAGGCCTTCAGGATTGAAAGATCTTGATCATTATATAGCCAATGGTACTTTTGCCAGTATCCCCTGGGTCAAATTCCTCTTGGAGTACCAACCTGGGAATTTTTTTTTTGCGGGGGGGAGAGGGGTTGATGATTTCACAGGCTTCCTACACAATATGAGCTACATAACCAATAGTATGTTTCTTCTTTTATCTAATTACTATGTTTGTAGAAGTAAGTTTTGTGTTCATCTGTGGCTTTTTCGTAACCAAAATTTCTTGATATTTTCTTTCTCCTTTGCTTCTCATTTTCTCTTATTATTCTCTGAATTTACCCTGAATTTGAATTCCTCTAGGATGTATTGGTGGATAAATCAACCAACCAACTTCAAAAAGTAGCCACAAATCAGTCTTGAAAAGAACTATTTTCTGTTTTCCCATTTATAAATCAAAGGACTAGAGGCTACTATCAATTATTTAAGATAAAGCATAACTAAACTAAGGTTCACTTGACAGTGATTGTCACTGCTTTTAGAATTTAACAGTAAAAACATATACACATTTGATTATATATGACCTTTTCAAAATATTCATTCTCTCCTTCAGTAACATTATAAGAACCATGGGTCACAAGACTCACTTCATATGTAAGATGAGGATAATAGTAATCTCTTGATTTTACCATCCTATATAAAATGATGCCATGTCCTTTTATCTTTCATCAAAGGCATAATTTCAGGGTAGAGAATGAAAAACTATGATTCCAGATGACTTCTCTCTATCAAGCCTGAGTTCTACCACTAGCTGACTGGTTAACTTTGAGCAATCATTTAAATTCTATGGGCTAAATTTTAGATGACTAAATATTTTCATTACACAAATTAACTTCCCCTTCCAGCCTGACACTTTGATCACTCTCTGGTGTTATCCCTTAATTTCACATAGGAAGAAACAAGGATAAGAGCAATGAAGTCACCCAATCAGAGTAAAACAGATAACGGCAGAGTCAAAATTAGAACAAAGGTCTCCTGCCTTCTAGAATTGTGTTTATTAAGAAATCAAACATTGCAGATATATCTCATCCTCCCCTCTCTCACCCTAGAGGTTACTATTATTCTGAAAGTGGTGCCTTACTTTTATATAATACTTTTGCTACATATACCTATATACAAAAACAATACCTATTGTTTTCTGTTTTTAAGAATTAACAACTTATGTAAGAATCCTTTTACCATTTGCTTATATTACTCAATATAATATTTTAGGGATTTTTTTGGTGGTACTTGTGTATTTATATATTTATTGATTTATGTAGTACGTGTGTGTGTGTGTATTTGTTGTAGTATTTAGTTGCTGTACACTATTTCAGTGAAATAATATACCTCAATTTTTTTATCCATTATCTTGGCCAGTAGCTTTCCGTCTTCTTTTGACCATGTAATCCACAGGAAGTAAAAATATCTTTTACCTGGTGGGCCAATAGATAGATAGATGTACCTCTGATACAAAAATTTACCTTTCATTTATCCTTATTGTGTGTGATAAATGTATTCTATTTGATTCTATTTTACTTTTTTAGGTGCTGGTTATGACTGACTAAATACACACAGCCTGCTAATGGGTTATAACCAGGCATTTGAAAAATATTGTTCTAGGGGGATATTTTTCAAACTGCTATAACATTTCCAATACTCCGATATTCCTGCAGAATTGAGTGGGAAGCTGGAGGTGGGGGTGGTGGGTCCGCTTAGAATTTTTTTCTGGCAATGAAATACGCAATTAAATAGGAGTATATTTAACATGTGGATCGCTTAGGTACAGAAAACAAGTCTGAACCATGGTTTTAGGCAGTGAGGCTGATTATGAGGTAATTCTAAAAAATTGTGTATAGATTTTTAAACAAATGATACATATTTTGAATTGATGCTGCTAGCTTACTACTTTAAGGATCCCTATGGACAGTATATTTGTAACCTAGAATGAGTATTTTCTAGAAAGTGAAAAAATACCACATTTTAATTTAATATTTATTTGTCATGGTCATTGAAGAATATCCCTAACTCAGAGAAATGGCTTTACCTACATTTCCATAAATTAAGTCAATAAGCTTTATGCCTTTGTTGCATTACAGTAATATATTATGTAAAGACTCAAATACAAATGACCTCATTGACTTAAAGGTCTCCTGTGATGATGTTGTAATGAAGGATTCTGTGTTTAGTGAGTTAGAATCATTTCTTTTTTTAAAAAAGGAATCTTCAATTACAATTTGGCTACATGTTATAGTGGTCTTTGAAGGTGCATTTTACCTATGGCTGTGACTAGAGAATTAAGAATATTTTGCTTTTAGCAAGGGTGGTAATTTCTGTTTCCTTTTTGGCATTGGCATCTGACTTGAGTACTCTAATCCTTTCGTCATCAGCTCTCAGTGTACAATGCTTGGCAAAATCTAGTGACTTCAATGAATAAACCAGTCTTCATATGATCCAGAGGCCTTAAGCTGCCTTGTTTTCTTACCCTGATTTTGAAGCAAGTAATGGAGTTGGCAGAGACAGAGCTAAATCTGCCAAAGCTCAGAATAAAGAACACTCAAAACATAAATGCAAGAGAAAGCAAATAGTAGGAGGTTATCATCTCAATTAGGAGTCATTGTATGGCAGTGATCTGCAGGAACTTGGACTCTTGGTAAACGTTTATAAAGGATTCTTACCTAAATCTGTCACCTTGCAGTAAAGTAACTGCTGCAATCACTGACAGCAATGCAAAGATATAAATAATAGTAGGCATATTTCACCTGTGAACGTTTGATTGTCCACTTGACTCCAGATTGAAAGAATGAGAAAGTTGACACAAAGATTGAAATGGAAGATGGGAGCTAAAGAAGAGGTCAACTCCTTTCTTCTGCACTCTCAATTACAACACTGCTTAGAACTTCCTCTCTCCTGAATCAATATTTCACTGCTTAATATGCTCTCAATATTTTTCATTATGGCCCCTAGAACTCCTCTTTCAAGAAAAAGAAACAAAAACAGGTAAAATCATCTATATCCTCCCATCTCTTTAAAATAAAACCACATTGCCTAGGCCGGGTGCAGTTGGTCACATCTGTAGTTGGTCACGTCTGTAATCCTAGCACTTTGGGAGTCCAAGGAAAGTGGATCACTTGAGGTCAGGAGTTTGAGACCAGACTGGCCAATATGGTGAAACCCTGTCTCCACAAAAATTACAAAAATTAGCCGGGCATGGTGGTACATGCCTGTAATACCAGGTATTTGGGAGGCTGAGACAGAAGAATTGCTTGAACCCGGGAGGCGGAGGTTGCAGTGAGCCAAGATTGCCCCACTGCACTCCACCTGGGTGGCAAAGTCAGACTCTGTCTCAAAAACAAAAACAACCACCACACACACACACACACACACAAACATAAAAACAGCATTGCCTAAATGAAAGAGGTCTTCTTTGAGGCCATTACTCCCTCTCATCTAGGATGAATATGTAATGTAACATAGAAATCAGGACACTTAAAGAATAACAGATGGTGCTATTAACAATTATGCCAGGACTATAGGTGTAAATTGAGACCGTTCTTGGCAAACTAGTTCATACAGTCAATTTACCAATAGTCCTCTCAAGTGAAGCTCTTTCATTTTATATTGACTCATCTTGCTCAAGGTTAGACTATAGAGTCAGCATCCCCTATATAGTCCAAAGACATTTTCGGAACATACACACTTTCAAGTAAAACCCCAGTTCCTCTGATGCTCATTCCTTCTGGCTACCACCTCTCAATTCTTCCTCCTTGCTTTCATTTATCAGTTTTCCAGGGATTCATTCTTCATAGACTTTAGCACCTAGTTCAATAGCTCCCTTTCTTCCCCAAGAGCTACATCTCTTGATTATCCTTTCATGTTTCTGATATTCCATCCCCTAGGGGCCATGACTTCTCAACCTCCATTCTGGATTCTGGCAACTTGTTATCCATCAGAAATTTCTGTTCAGAATCTTCCACATCCTCCTATCTCTCACTATTCCCTTATGCAAATTATTTAACCTCATTGGGACCCAATCAAAGTCTCTGCATCCCTTTACTTCTATCTGTCAGTACTCTCTCTGTTGGTATCCTTTGTATAGCTTACTTGATGATCTATTACTCCAATTCATTTCTTTAAGCCAAGCTCAACTTCTTTGATTCAATGTCTTCCATCTCTGCAACCAGTGAAATTTTTTACACTGGATCAATCCTGTGGTTCATTCTTTTCAAGATTATTTCTGGGCTGTGAGCCTAGCTACAGTTATAGCATTGAGCTTATTGATGGTTTATTTGTAGTCACCAGCCTCAACTGGGTCCTCTATTAGGCTTGCCCATTTTTCTACATTTTTTTTTTTCAGTTAGCCTCTCTCACTTTCTTTATAAACACAACTATTTCAAATTTATTCACTCTTCCTAAATTTCCAATCAAGTGGCTTTTTTTTCAACCTTAATAAATAACATTGATACTTTCTTCAAACCTTTCCTCAAGTTCCCATCATGACAACTTACAAAATTACTTGCATATTCAACTTTCCTTTCTTACCTATCCTAAGTACATGAGGTATGTCCTCTTCTAGCTAAAGCTACTCAGGATAACTGTGCAAAAGATCCTTTTCTTCTCTATTCCCTCAGGGACCCCACTTTACTAATTTTCTCATTAGCACTGAGATATGTCAAGGTATTACTTAAAAGACAAAACAAAACAAACAAGAAACTTCCCTCAATCCCACATCTTCCTATAGCTACTAGCTTCTACCTTTCCTTTTATAGCAAAACTTTTTCAAATTATCATCTCTACTGACAGTCTCCATTTCCTTACTTATTCTTTTCTCAACAACTCTGCTGTCATTATTATAGGTAGAATTTGATGGTGTTCATCTCGCCTTTTCCCATTCTTAGATCTTTTAGGTTTTCTCTCAGATCTCTGAGGAGCTCCATGTAGACAGGCTGTCTCAAAAATACTGCTGTCCCTCATGAATCGACTTAAGTAGGCTGGCTTGCTTATGAATCCACTGACATTCTAAAGCAGGCAGAAAGATGGTGGCCATGATATTCTCAAGGATCAGATGTCTAGTCAGGTGATAGGGACAGTGCTGAATTGCATGGCCTTAGGAGCTCCACTTTCAAGGGACTAGCCATTAGCCTTAAACTCAAGTTTACAGATGCACTACTGTACTGTTCTTAGAAAGGAAAACCACACATTTCTAAACTCATAAGAAATAGGTGTAAAAAACCCAGAAATATCATTTTTGAAGAAAAATATAATGATCATGTATATTCCCTTCACACAGGAAAATCACACAGAGAGTGAAAATGTCAGAAAGTCGCTAATGTTCAGTTTAAAACTGATCAAGGAGTTTTGTGTATGGTAGACTGCCTAATGGCACCAGGCCTGACAGCCGGCAGTGTCCCCCTACATCACAAATGACCTCTGAAGGCAACATTTCCAAAGACATGGGAGCAAGGTACTCCTTTGTCATCCATATTATGTTGTGAAGAAACACCATTTCTTTTTAAATATTCAACCAGTCTGATGCCAAACATTCATTCTCTAACATAAATATGGAAAAATGTTAAACAATATATTTTCTTTTTTTTTTTTTAACAATATATTTTCAACATATCAGATACCACATTCATTTTATTTGTTGGCTACTACCTAATGTTTTAGGAAGCTCTTTTGGGTTAGGATAAATTATTCAAAATGTCCTTAAGCAGAGTTCCCCAAAAATCGCTGATTGGCTTTTCAAATAAATAGTATCTTTGTTATCAAATAAAAGCATTACTTCTTATTTTTGGGAAAAATAACCTGCTATGAGAGAGCAAACATGTAACTTCTACACGCATGAGATAGAAAGTTCTAATTAAAATACAATAGTTATGTTTCTCTACTCCAGTATTAACTGTATTTATATATTAAAAATGAGAAAAACATTCTAATCTCACATGCTTCATATAATAGTCCCTAGCAAAATGTTCAACTTGACTTTTACTATAAACTGAGAGCTGCTCTCCACTGGAAAAAAAAAAATGTTTCCTGAGAAGTCCAAAATATCATTTAAGAATGCCATAACCATTTAAAATTAGTGTTTATCACAGAAAGCCATGCATTCATTATTTACGCATGTAGGTGAAGTATGTCTACACAAAGAGAAGTATGATCCATATGTTTCTGGGAGTAATAAATCCAAAATTATCTCCTTTGAAATAAAATGTGCAAATATGCTTGGTGACCCAGACTTTAAAGTATGTCCTTATCTGGATCTTTTTGTCACCACTGATTGTTATTCAATTCTTTATAAGGTATCTTTCTTTCAATTCACTCTCAGTGATTCTCTCATGCCATTCACTTACTCAGAAGAGTTCAAAGTAGATATTAATAAATATCTGATATTAATATACTAAAGCGAAATAGGTAATGTTTCACACATAGATAAGTATTGGGTTTGACATAAAGTTCTATGTTGATACCACATTCAATCAGCCTTCTAAAAACACCCTGGACATTCAGTATTCTTTCAAGAGATTCAACAATAGACAGTGTATTACTCATCAGACTGGATTTAACTACAGTAAGAGGTCTGTATGATTGATGAAAGTAATTGGCAATTTAGAGAGACTATAGTATGACGGTTATGAATATGGGCTTTCTAGAACTTAAAACATGAATTTGACACTGTCTAGCTCTGACACTGTGGGACCAGAGACAAGGTAATACCATCTTTAAGCTTCAGTTTCTTAATGGGAAAAATGGCGATATTACCTCTCTTAAAATCACAGTGGGCGTTAAATGAGATAATTCATGTGACATGCTTACCATGGTACCTGGCACAAAATAAATGTATATAATTATAAAAATGGTATATGTTGCTTTCCTAGTCCCCTGATACTCCAGCTTCATTGAAATCAGTTATATCATCAATTCAAAATGCTATCGATTCTTCATACGGATTTCTCAATAACAGTACACTTCAAAAATAGTCTTCCAAAGTGGCCGTTTCTGCGATATAGTTTACAGGACTTAGAGTGATATTCTTAGTCTACTGAGTGGGACTTTTCCAGGTGTCTAGTACCTCACCATGACGTCAAGTTTTAAATACTTTTGAGAAGCTTCAGCACAGCTGCTGGGGGAGATACACTGATTGTGTTAGTCTCTTCTTCATCTATCATGTCTTGAGACAGTTCAGAATGCCACACTAAGTTCTATATTAAGCTAACCTTTTTCTAAACCACAGTCATGAAATTTGGGGGAGGTGACATTTGACTTTACTACTTGTAAATGACCTTTCTTTGATTCAATTCCCTTTTCCATAGCACACACCCTCTTTCAGAGTTATAAAACAGAAAATGGCTCCCCAGTTCTATCCCTATATGGTTCTCAATTCCCTAGGTTGTAACCATCTGGCTATAAAAAATGGGGAGGGTGAAATCCCTGGATTATTTCCTTTACTATCTGTTGGTGGTAATGTGCTTTTCTGGTTTNTTTTTTCAGTCTATACAGGGTTGTTTAAGCAAGTGATTAGACTTTGCTTTACTGTGAAAGAATTTTGGTTTATAGAGTTGAAGCTTCTCACAAACACTGGGTATGTACTTCCACAAGCTTTTCACAAGATTAAAAAGACAGTATCATACTGCTATTGGCACTAGTTTAACCACCAAATGTTTCCCTTGAGATGCAACCTGCCATTGCTCTGCTTTAGAGTATGGATCTCTCTTGCAGAATCCAACCTTTGATATCACAGATCTTTAGGCTAGTCTGTCCTATTTTCACCTCCCAATTCCAAAGTCAAATGATTATGTTTGGTTTTCCTTCTGGTTTCCAGCAAAATAAGTTTCTTTTTAATCTCTTGCATGTAGCTGCTAAAAAATATTCCAAATTATAGAGAGTGTTTTTTGCCCTGTATCTAAATTAATGCTCACTAGGCATCTTCTCCTTTGTTATTCTCTTTTGGTAAGTTATGTTTTCACAAAGTTGAATCATATCTTTTTCATTTCTTGAATTAATACTTTATTGAGGATTCGAATAACTTCTCTGTACTTTCTGTGCTCTAAAATTTTAGGGTTTCTTAGAAGAATGGTCTTCCCAATCTCTTTTAGAGTTGATTGGTATTCCCAATCTCTTTTAGAGCTGAACTTTGACCCAGCTCAAAGTTCCCTCATTTTTGCATTAATGAAACTCATTTCATCAAATGCTGAACACATCTGCATTTTGAAAGCAATAATGATGGATTTTAATGATACCTTTAAAAATGTGTGCTTTCATTTTATTCAGGAGCCTCTCTGGTCCTCACCCCATTGGTTTAACTCCTGTAATTTATAATTCTCATTTGTGACAGAGATAGCTTATCAACTGCTCTACATCAAAACATGCGCTCTGGAAGAAATCTGATAGTATTCTATCAACGTGTGAATTTAAGTCATAATGTTACCTTTTTTAGGGACATGGGTATTTGCACAAGAACCTTATCTCTAATTTCAAAGTGATACTCTTAAGAATTGTTAAAAGAAACTATTGTTTAAGGTAGTTGGAATTAGAAGACCCTCACCCTGTGGGACTTATAGGCCAGTTGAATAGACCCCAGATTACCAGCGTACTCAGGGAAGGAAAGCTTGACAGTATTTATATGCTTAACTTATGAACTGGATTTGGTATCTTAGAATATTTTCTTTGAAAAGGCAGTTCCATTTTTGGCTTTCTTGCTTCTTCATAGTGCCAATCTAGGTCAACAGGAGTAAGTGAGACCATTGTTCCATATCCCGCTTAAAAAGAGAACACTACTTCAAAGACAAGAACAATGTCACCTGACAAAAAATAAAACAAGTTATCGGTTTTAAAACATTATGCTTATGTGTGCCTGTTAATCTTAACTTTTTCAGGGATTCAAGTTATTTTAGGGTAACTATTCTGGGTGATTATGTTCTATTTCTAGCACAATAAAGATATTTAAATAAAAAAATTAATATAGAATTTGTGTCCAAAAATTTCTTTGATTTTAAGAAAGAACTACAATTTTCCAAATTGCCCCCTCCCACCTTCTGCTAAAAACAAAACTAAAACTTAAAAACATAGAGTGAATTCCTTGAGCAAACAAAAAGGTGATTTTATCCAAATTCCTTTAAAGGGTTCTTAGGGCTTTCAAATCTAAAATAGATAAAACTACTCAAAGAAAACAAAACCAGTACTCCGTAATGTATCTTTTAGCTACATTGCCTAGTAAAACTTTTCTTTTGCTGATCACACTTAGTGATTAGAAAATTAAACCTATTTCATTTATTGATAGTCACCCTGATCCATGAATTGTCAGGGAGTAACAGGAAATAATTTGTTTTTGAAACAGAGGGGTCACATAAGTGCATTTTATTGCAAATTGCATTTTTATATACAATTTTAGCCAATTTTCATATTTATATTTGCAAAATTAACATATGAACTTTAAAAATATTTATTAATTATATATAATTTTATTTTTAATTTTCATAAAATTTTATTTTAGGTACATTTTGCAAATATAACTGTTATCTACCAAGAGGTTCAGACTGTTCGCATGGCTTGCAAAACAGAGCTGACCTGTTAAGGAAATTTCTAATATGACATATGAGCCAAGATTTGACCAAATTCTTTATGAAATCAGCATGTATCTTTGAAATCTGACCTTTTTTGTCCTTTGTACTTTGAAAATAGAGTTTAATACATGAAAGCTAGTTAAGTATATAATTTCCTCCATATTCATTCATTTAATAAATGTTTATTGAGTACCAACTTGTGACAAATACTGTGCTACTTCCGAGAAAACAATGATTAACAGGACGTAATCACTGCCCTTCAAAAGATCATATCCTAGTGGGAAAGACATTTTATTTTAAAACTCAACACATTAATAAAATATTTACAAAGTATGTTATGAAGGAAATATTCAAGGTGCTACGATAGGAGTTGGTGTAGGAAGGAGCAGTTTGGGTAGGATGGGGCAATAAGAAAGAACCAGCTACATGAAAAATGGTAAGGGTTGAGGGTGTGTTTCCTCCCCATCCCATCACCTCTTCCCTAAAGTAAAAACTTAACTCTCCAACCAGATACAGTGGCCAAAGAATGTGGCACTCCACTTCCCTGGTGGTATATTTTAATGCACAGTATAGTTATATACGTACCTTAAAAAAAAAAATGTGTACAGTCTATGTCTTCTGGCAAAGACCAGAAATAAATGTACCCTCTAACTACTATCAAAATACTACCCAGAGAGGCCAGGCTCGGTGGCTCACGCCTGTAATCCCAGCAATTTGGGAAACCCAAGCAGGCAGATCACCTGAGGTCAGGAGTTTGAGACCAGCCTGGCCAGTGAAACCCCATCTCTATTAAAAATACAAAAATTAGGCCAGGTGTGGTGGCAGGTGCCTGTGATCCCAGTTACCCAGGAGACTGAGGCAGGAGAATCGCATGAACCCCGGAAGTGGAGGTTGCAGTGAACCGAGATGGCACCATTGCACTCCAGCCTGGGCAACAGAGTGAGATTCTACTTTTTTTTTTTTTTTTAAGTACAAAAACTAGCCAGGCATGGTGGTGAGTGTCTATAGTCCCAGCTACTCAGGAGGCTGAGGCAGGTACATCCCTTCACCCTGGGAGGCGGAGGCTGCAGTCAGCAGAGATCGCATCACTACACTCCAGCCTGGTGACAGAGTGAGACTCCATCTCAACAAAACCACAAAACTACCCAGAGAAATTCTGAACAAAGTGAATTACTACAGTTTATACAAGGGTTCTTTCCCATGAGTGGATTGCATTGTGAATCAGGACTACAGACTCCATAGACATGAAATAAAACCCCCCAATCTTGGTATGAAAATGTAATCTTGATTTCTCTGGATGAGTTAGATACACCATAATCTGCAAATAAGAAAGGAATGCGGGATGTTAAAAAGAGGGAAACATTTGCCAAGATAGTCTAATTCTCCCAAGTGTTCATGAGATCTTTGTTATTCCAAAATCTGGGATTCATTCATGGGGAGGCAGGGTGATGGAATGTAAAGTGTCTGAAGGCTTAGCCACTAGAGGGAGAAAGTGTGCCTCTGGTGACTAGGGAGCCAATGAAAGTTACCTCTTGAAAAGGACAGGCTTCAAGGAAGCGAAATTAAGCTCTAATAAACCAAGGACAAGGACTACATCAACTTGGTAACTTTGGGGTACTTGAAGATGTATCTTTTAGATTTCACAATGGATTCTCCTCTACCAAATAATTAAATTGTGTAATCTATCAAAGGCATTTCATCTTAATTTCGATTATCTTTATTTCATATTTTCAAGGATCTCTATAGCTCTACAGATTCCTAAACACTTAGGCTAAGTTTTACAATTTATAAAAGTTATGTTATCCTTAATATATTTGGCATTTACATATTATAAACAACATATAGATTTCCTAAGGTAATTTAAGACTAAAATATTTGCTGTCTTTTGGGATGATTAGAATGACATACTGGTTTCTCTACTCAGACTTTCCCAACTAATTTTAGTTAGATAACTGGCAACCGTTTAAAAATCTGCTTTGCCAACATATAACTCACAGGAATTGCAGTTTTTCTTAAAATCATCAAATGATATTGCAAGCCTGAGGCCAAATAATTTCTCTTCAATGAAAATTTGTTAATCTTGTTTGCCCTGTCACACTAACTACCATTTTCTATAGTTAAACAAAAAGAGACTATTGTTACAATTGTTTAATAACACAATGCATGGGGAAAAAGCTTTAAGAAGTAATTCATTATAAAAGCTACAGTATCACACAAGTTATATGGTATCCATTATTTGGTGTAGATGTGAATAAATTCCTTCCCTATGTCAACATGTAAAGAAAAGTCACTATCCAAAATTACCTACAGAGTGGTGCTTAAGGTACTCTTGATGATTTTTCAATATATTGTTTTTTTCTCAGCAGAAAAAAACCTCAGCAACTATTTCTGGGATTCTTCAAAGGGGTAGGAGGAGAATGGTGCCTGTTCCTTCTCTTCCAGCATTGATTTTCTTCACAATCTGTGATATGGTTTCTCAGAAACGCCGTTTGGCAGCCCTGATAATTTCATGTGTTTTCAAACTTAAGCCACCCAGACTACACAGTTCACTATTTTCAGCTCCTTTCATTTTCCTTTTCCCTTTAATTATAGAAGTCTCTATTCCCTCTTTTTGCAAATGTGGTCAAGAAAGATACTAAATGCTACTATTTGTAGAAAGAATATGCATTTGTTTTTCTCTTGACGGTTCACGTAAGGTCTTTCCAAATAAAGAAGCTGTGATTGATAGTGATAGGCAACACTTCAAGGGTAGCAACTTTTTGGACCCTCATCTGTTCCTTTGATTTTGGGGACGTGGCACATGCCCAGGGGGAGAAAAAGCAAGTAAATAATTTTAAATTGCACTGTTAAAGCACTTTCAAAATAGTAACAGTTGAGCTTCACCTCAGACGTGAATGTCTTTCTCAGTCTATTACCGAGGACCCCTCTTATCCCGTTTCGTGTCCCGGTCTATGCCGTGCGTTCTCCGAAATGGGGCCGCAGAGTTACCGGCGGAGCCCAGTGGGTGGGAGGGCTCCACGCACACTCCCCGACTCCGGCCGGGACGCGGTTCCCGGGCTCCGCGCAGGGCGCCAGGATCGCCGCCCCGCTCCCTTCTCCCGGCCTCCCCACCAATCCCAGTTTGAAAGAAAACTTCACGCGGCCGAAATGAATGTGCCCTCACCGTTCCAAGCCTTCCTTTCCAGTCAGCAGAAAACGTGAGATTTATTATGACACGGGAAGGGGGACTGGGGGTCGTCTTGGCACACTCGGGAAGCGCGTTACCTGGGCCCCTGTCAGAGGCAGGGTCCGCCGTCCGGGGACCTACGGGCTGCGGGAGACGCGGCCGGGCGCGCGGGTGGGCGCGAGAGATTGCGCCCGTCGCGAAGCAGCCGGGGCAGCACTTGTCCTGTAATCGATTGCCGAGCGCGCCGAGCGGCTGAGCGCGCAGACACGCGCACACGCGCCCGCCAGCCCGCGCGCGCGCGCGCGAACACACGCTCTCATACACACAGGCACAGGCGCTCGGGCCCTGCACACACGCACGCGCGCGCACGCACGTCCGCCCGCCCGCGCCCGGGGCTCCGCCGCCCGCCGCCCGCCGCCCGCCGCCGCCGCCGCCGCCGCCGCCGCCGCCAGCCCGCCCTCCGCCCGCGGGCGTCTGCGCGAGCCCGGCCGGCGGGGGAGATGTGCTCGGGCTCCACCGGATCGGTTTCTCGGGGTTTGACCAGCTGTCCCGGGCTAACCCTGCTCCTCGCTGAAGATGGAGGAAGTAAAAACAGGATTACCCTTAGCTACAGATCCACTGCCTTAGTTTCCACCACCAACTGCAGTGCACAAACACACGTTAGGCACAGGAAAGAAAGAAAGACAGAGGACACATTAACAGTAAACACAAACAAAAGGGTGATGGGATTATTTTACTGCATGCACTGCTGAGGTAAATCTCCGCTTGGCTTTTGCGTGGTGAAGAACAGCTCTTGTTTTATTTGTCTTCTGATTCATAGATTATATATAAATATGTGTATGATTTTCAAAGGGGGGAGTGTTTTCAAAGTTAAGTGTAATTATATAGGATCTCGTTTTGCACTGTGATGTGATCAAATGACTTGTTGCTGTTAACCAGTAATAATAATAATGTAGGTATTTTTCTCTGGGATGGATGGATTGTGGTTCTGATTAGGTTAATGATTTTTGTAAAGGACGCTCAGGGAATCGGATTGAAAATGATGTCCTCTGCCTTAATTTATCGTCCCCTCCTTGTAATCTGTTTCTGGGATGTTAATCGATTAATCAGTTCTCATCTCTATAGCTATCATGAATTTGGACTTGTTTTGCTTTGTTTTAACTTGAATTCCAAGAACAAATATTGGGTAAGCTGGAATAAATTGCAGCTGTCCAGATAGAAGGTAATATCCAGATCCTGTTGGAATTAAAAAAAAAAAAAAAAACTGGTATGACACATATACAAAGGCAGCAGTTAAATCACTTTGACAGGTTCTAGTATGGGCGAAAGAGATGGAATTAAGATTTAATTTTTTTTCTTTTTTGCCAAGGGCCAAAACCAGTCCTGTGAAGTTGGCCTAGGTTCCTAGCTGGGTTCTGCCTGACTGTCCCTCCCCTCTACCCGTTCCCCCCCCCCCACCCTTTTCTTTCAGTTTTCTTGTCTTAGCTTTTGGTCGATTCTTAAGGAACCGGTGGATCAAGTTTTTTCTCTTGTTAATCGCATTGCTATAGCACTGACTGACCTCTCTCTCTCTCTCTCTCTTTTTTTTTCCTCTTTCCTGAAAGTACGTGGTGCCATTCCTGAGTGACTTTTCCTACTAGACCATCCCAAAGGGACGAGGGGGAGGGGTGGAAGGAGGAGGAGGAGGAGGAGGAGAAGGGGGGTGTTCCTTCTCTCTCATTTCTTGGTTTTGTTTATCAGCCGATCTGTTTGCTGGATTTGGGCTTGGAATGACCCACCTGTAAAGTGCTTTTCCTTCCTCCTCCCCTTGAACTCTGCAGGGGGCTTGGCTTGGAGGGGGCAAGGAAGGGAAAGAGAGAAGGGGGAAACACAAAAAACTTCTTTCTTTCTCCCTCCGTTTATCTTCAGCCCGACATTGTCACCTCCTCTTTGAGGGGTTAGAAGAAGCTGAGATCTCCCGACAGAGCTGGAAATGGTGATGAATCTTTTTTAATCAAAGGACAATTTCTTTTGTATGTACATTTCGTTTCTCTTTCTCCTTTTTCTTTTTCTTTCTTTCCTTCTCTGAGGGTTAATAACCATTTCATTGATGGGGCAGCTTTCTTTCGCTTCTCCCTGACGTTTCTTTCTTTTTAATATGTGTGTGTTAAATGTGTACATTTTTAAAGAGATAAGCTCATTTGTAAAATATCCGAAGAAACTGCTCCTCTTTTAAAGTTTACAGATCTCTTTCTTTAAAGCCTTATGTAATCATAATTTAAAAGAATGTGATAACAGTACAGCAGGTTGAAATTTAAGTGCTATGTAGTGAGTGAGTTGGGAATTTGATGTGATTATTCCATAAAGAAAGAAAGAAAAGTTTTTTTTGGGGGGGTGGGTAAAGGGAGGGTGGTGGTGAAGAAGGGGAGGGGAGGGAGAAGGGAAGTGGTTTTGGAGACAAGAAGTGAAGCTGCCTGTTTTCCAGTAAGTAATGGAGAAATTCCAGGAGCCAGGGCTAAATATACTTGGCGATCAATACAGAAATGGCTCATTGTGAATAATTTAGCTGCTGGTGCAGTCAGAGTTTTGAAACTAAAGGCAAAAAGGACCAAGGCCAAAGGGGTGGGGGGCGGGGAAAGTAAAAATCTTCTCAGGACTTGTCAATTCTTAAACTTTTTTCCCCCCACAGAATACAGTTAGATTATTGATCTTCTCATTATGTGATTCAAAGCTAGTGGGTGTCATCTCATATAGTTTACTTTTGTTTCTGAGAATTAAGTTCTGTTTTGTGTCATCTGTGCATGAGAATAATTGCCCAAAGTTTTTTTTTTTTAAGTGATTCCCTCCAGCACAACCAAAGTTTATGAAATTTTCAAAATCAGAATGTATTAAGTAGGCTTGGCATTTGTATCCAAGCATGGTCTGGCAGGAAATTAAGATTACATTGAACAGGTGCTTACAGAGAACTTGGGGTAGGCTAAAATGTCAATACAAGTCAGGGAGTTGGCCAACTGCTGTAGAAATCTTCAAGACACCGTTGGGCACTAAGTTTTTTGTTTGTTTTGTTTTCTTATGTTTGTTTGTCCTTCCCCTCCCTATTAGAACATGATGAACCAACTTGCAACAATTGTGAATAGAGCTATCTGTATACTGGGGAAATCCTCAAACTGCAGTGTGATTGTGGGAAGTAGTGAATGGTAAAATACTTAAATCCCAGTTAAAGCGGACACATTTGAGGTGTACCTCCTATTTTTTTTCTTTAAACTCAGTAAGTTTTAATCAAGAGAGTCATTTCTTTTTTGCTCTAGCCCATCTCACAGCACACTTATCTTTCCTATCCTATCTCCAGCAGGAATCAGATCATTTGCAGAAAGAGTTCAGTGACTTGCAAATGAGCACATACAGTAGTACACTGTAGTATGTTTCTGGGCACAGGTTGCAGCAGCAACATGAACTAACTGCTTGAAGCATCAAATAAATAAAGAATTTAATGGTAGATACTGAAAGGAATCATTGTATTAAGGATATAATCTTTTGTTTTGCAGCATTGCACTTTGACTATGGAAACAGAGGCTATTGATGGCTATATAACATGTAAGTATTCGTTTTCATTAATTTGTTATTGGTAATAAAGTTACTTTTGTATTACCTGTGTTTTAATTCCTGGATTATGAAACTTTGTTAAGAATTCTGCATTCTTTTTTTTTAATCTGTTCACAATTTTACCTTTGAATGAGTTTGAGAAAATAACAGCACAGAAGTGAAATAAGAAGAAAATATAGAAATATACTCTTAAGTAGTATACTTAAATCAATAGTAGCTAGCAGATTAACACTTTCCTGCTTTTTAAATTTTACTTTATTGGAAGTTTAGAATAGGTCAGGTTACATGTATGTCTACTAATATGGTGTGTACTAAATATTTACTACTATGTAACCTAATTTTTATTATGTGAAAGAGAATTAGCTTTCCTAACTTGACATTTCTGTAGCTACCCATCTTTTCCACCTTCTCTCTGATAGCCAGCATTTTGGAAAATGCTCATTATAAATGCTGTGTGCTTAATAATTAAATAAGATGTTAAAAGAAAAGTCATTTTTTTAACTGAAAGATACTTTAGAAATCAGCAACTTCATAAGAGTATTGAGATAAAGTTTTGTTAATTTTTTTATTGTGGGTTGATTATGGCTTTTCATCATTTCATTCAACTATATTTCTAAATGATATTTCCTTATAGTTTCTTTTAAGGGAAAAATGTATTACCTTACAGTTTGAAGGCTATGCATGCCATTGGGTGTACAAAGCAAAGTTAGTAATTACATTTTATGTGACATTGAATAGAAACCAAAAGATTTTATTTTGTGAAAGCAGGTGACAATGAGCTTTCACCGGAAAGGGAGCACTCCACTATGGCAATTGACCTCACCTCAAGCACACCCAATGGACAGCATGCCTCACCAAGTCACATGACAAGCAGTAAGTCTTCATTTTATGATTTTTTTTTTTTTCTATTTCTCCAGCAACAGAATTGAATTTGTTAAGTGTGTGGGGTCCTCTCACGTTGTGGTGTAGCTACGGTTATAGATTTTGCTAAAGAAAGAACAACACAGATTTATTCCTGTTCATTCTAGTATTATAAAACATGAGCCTGCTTACTAGTCTGAACTATCCCAAGGTGGCATTTGGGAGCTGGTGCTTACCTGTATCAGGTAAGAAAGGTTAGAATTTGCTTGTTATTGTTTTGACTTGCCAGGTTTGTGGCTGGATTTTTTTGTTGTTGTTGTTGGATAAAAAATGTGGAAATATCAGTTCCAAAGGACTCTTCACAATTAAAAAATAAAATAATTTTATATCGCCTTGGTAGAAAGCTAAACCATCAGTAGTAGTATTAGTGTTACTTGCTTTAAAAAAATGTGAAAGTTTCTTCTCCAAAGCATTGGAAGTGAAGTGTAATTGAAAATTTATAGAACTTATTTATATCCATTTCTCTAACAAAGATGAAAGCATTTAGTCCAGAGAAGAACTGATAAAATTTGGAAAGGTGTTTTAAACTTGTAGGAAAAGACAGTTTTGGCTACTATTTTTGATAAAGGTTGTTTATTGATACATTGTATTGATAATGTATTGATACATTGTTTTCATGTAATAAGAAAACAACTTACATGCTGTCAGTGACAGAAGACGAAATACTTTCCTTTATTAAGAATATGATTTTTTTCTTAATTATAATGTTTTATCAGTTTAGTTATCAAGTGCAAGTGCTTTATTACTCTTACTCAAAAGTAATTTGAAATATTTTTTTCTTTGTACTTTCAATTTATATTTTATTCTTATATATTATAGAAAGAACATTGGACTTATATGTAAATATAATTAAATTTACAAGTTTTCTGTCTTGGCAATATGTGAAGGAAAGGCATTTTCTTTCCATTTTTTCTTCCCTGAAGATTTAATAACTAAGAGAAGTGAATCATCTACTTAATTATGAGCATATTCGTAAGTTCATTCTGAGTATCCAGAGAGAGCAACTTTTTCTTTTTAGTTCTCTCTAACAGCTCTTGAAACTTTAAGTTATTATAAAGCTACAAGCTTAATAATTAGGAAAGACTACTGAATTATAAGCAATTTATATAGAATACTATTGAATACATTTTGCAATTTATTAACTTTAAGTAATTTTAGGTTATTGACTTGAAATTATGATTAAATTATTTGAGTTTGCTTTATTTATTTAAAAGTTATAGTTATTTTAAGTAATGAGGAGGATTTAAGAAGCAGGCGTTATAATTCCTTTATCATTTAGAAAGAAAAAGCTAGTAAAGTTAATGAGTGAATGTATACTAAATTATTATGCTAATCTCATAATGATCCTTTTGCATTCATTTTTTTTTTTTTTGCTAGTTTATTTGATAAAAACTATACTATGACTATAATTTAGGCAATAGAGTTTTTACATTTCAATATACTAGTTCTTTGGTATAATATATTTTTATTTCTCAGATAACTCACATGATTTCCTAAAGAGTAAAAAGAGATTAATATGTAGTTTCTGTTAGTTAGCTATTGGCTTTAGAAACATTGCATGGATAGGGTAGGGAGTAACTGTTAATCAGAGACTTGACTGTCATCCCCTAGACACAACCAAAGGAAAATGCTTGTCAATTGGTTAACTGGCTACTTTATTTGTGAATTTGATTCTGGTTTTGCTTCAGAAAGGCAGTTCTCTCATCTTTTTAAATAAACATTGCAAAGTGTAGGCATGCAATTTGAACAAATAAGAACTGTCCTTTTAACATTTGAGCTTTTCTCACCCAACAACAGTAAACTTATGTTTGGTAGAGTTTTTTAACTTACTAGCCTGTGACAATTCCATGTTAATACAGTTTTTGGCTAAGCTGCACATGTTTTCAGGTTCTTTTCCAAAGAGTTGCAGGTTAAATATTTTGGCTCTCACTTCAGAGCTGTCTCTTGCATCCTTTATGTAGCCTCTATTTACAGTATCTAGGTTACCCACTTAGGTGTTAGATGGAGAAGATACCCATTTTTCCTCTCTGTTAGATCTAGGAGAATATCAGCATTTTAGATTACCAAAGCAAATAGTGATAGAGAGGGACTCTTGTCTATTAATTAGAACAAGAGGCCTAGAATTGGTCACTCTGATGTTTTTTCGTGACTTAGAATAATTTTGTTTGCATCTGACCTGTCAGATCACTTGTGTCTGAGATCACTGGTTTTCCTAAATCCCTTTACATGCATTGTTGACTTTGTTAAATGAAAAGAGCTTATTTATTTTCTGCGTTTTTTAATATCTTCATATATACTTCCTGGAGGGTGGCTGTTTCCAAAAACAGAGCTGCAATTTTGATTGAAAGTGTTAAAGCTAAAAGTAAATGTGAAAACCTTTAAGATAGTTTCTAGTAGCAGGAAGGAGAGGATGGGAATATATGTGTAAGGAAGAAAAAAGTTATTTTTAAACAGTTTAAAAAAATAAAATAAGTAATATATATATATATTTTTTTAAATAAAACAGCTAACATTCTGGCCAGAAAAACTATCAATAAGGCATGAGAGCTCACTTATTTTGGCTTTAGGAAGGTAGTCAGTACTACTATAAGGTCCCAGCATTTGTTTAAGCTGTTTGGTAACTATTCTAAGATGAAGGGTTTCTGTGCAACTTGCTGCCAGCTATTGTATAAAAATAATGACAGCAGCTATCATTATTTGACAGTGCTAGAAAAGAGCACCGGCGACTTGGGAGAGAACTAAAAATGTTACATTATAATGCCTGACAGTTTTGGGTTTTAAAATTTAGCATGTAAGATAAACTTAAAAAGAAGTAAGAGGTATTAGTGATCCTAACATTTTATAATGACTACTTCCTATGGTTTTGAATGAATTTTCTTAGAGAACTTTGAACTTTTTCTTCTGAAATAGGATCTGTTTGATAAGAAGATGGGCATTGTTGCCTGAAATCATTAGTGTACATATTGAGTCTGCTGACAATCTTCGGTGTCAGGGATGACAGTATATGCCTTGATGGCGATTGGAAATACACAGTGTTAAGTGATTTTAAAAATAGAATCTGGGAATTAAAAATCTGAGACAGACATCTCAGAACAATATAGAAATAATCCATATTGCATTTCGGCCCATCAGATGAAAAACTTACTTTGTGATTCCTTCTGTTTCTTGGTTAGCTCGTTTTCAGTTCTTGCATAGTTGTTGAGTATTGGTTTCAGACTCTTCTATACCGGCAGCTGACTATTTTGAAAATTGCTTAAAGTTCAACATTTTAAAATTAATTTTATTTTTCTTATTCATTTTTTATAATGTTTATGTGTAAGTTTACCTTGCAGGTAGTCACTTAAATGGTTACATCATGATGCAAAATTTGTTTCTATTACTTTAAAGCTCTTAAGTGGATCAACTGTACAGTCAATGCTATTTATCAGTCTGATGGCCAGGTGGCATGTATGGAATCGGAAGAAGTAGTAAGTCTAGTTTTACAGGGCTCTGACCAATAATCAGGTCAGGGAATCTAGTTTTTTCTTTTCAGAGTGCTTCACATTAACTTTTTTCTCAGCTAGTTTCCATTTTTAGAATCTAGTGAAGCAGAAGTATATTATGATCTCTATTTTTCATATGTGGAAATTGAGACTTGAAATCAATTTACCTCTTAGAGAACTTAGCACAAAGATGAAGTTATCAGGATTGGGACATAAAATTATGATATTACCTTGTGGGTTAGATATTTGCTATCTCTACAATGTCACTTTCTCAGGGTGTCTGCTGTGTCCAATGCCGGCCCATATTTTTGTGGCAAAAGCAATATTTCAGAAACAGAAGAGTGTTGTTATGAGGGTAGAGTGATATCAGATAATCTTTTCAAGAGGGTGTTCTAATGCGCTTTTTGAAATAGAGCCTATATTATGGGACTCACCAGCTTTCTGAGTTGTCTTCTGTAGCTTAGTTTGGCAGTCACCCTTGGTTGCATTTCTGTAAGACACACCCTAATATGACACCAGATGGGCTTGATGTAAAATCTTGCTGTTTTAAGTCATGGTACTTAAGTTTGTGTATATATCCAATGTACTTTACATTTAGTTCTTATTTATTAGGGAATTAAGTAAAAATAGTGCTGATTTAACTTGTTTACAGCAATCAGAGATAAGTGTCATAACTATGTACCAAAAGAGAAAAGGAGGGAAAAAAGGAAAGTAAAGGAGGTATATATTTGTTGGTAAATAACAGCAAAAGTGCTATAATTTTTTCTTTGCACTTCATTCCACTCCCAACTCCCCGTCTTTTTGGGCTGCTTCGTATGTGAATTAAAGCCTGTTTTGAAAAAACAAAACAACTTACAGTGGAAAGATTATCCTTGTTGTCTCTATCTTTGTTTAAAATCTGTTTTTTCTGCTGGAAGTACCTTTTTTTTTAAAAAAAGTAACATCATTGATTATGTTCTCTTTGGGAGTCTTCCTGTAAGCTGTAGTGAATTTTCATCTCTGGGTTCCGTGCTCTTCTCTCCTAACTTTTGATATATTGATATGTTTTGAATATTCACCTATTTTTATCATATCTGGAAATATCAATAGCATGGTTCCAGCCCTAAAATGAGATAGAATATGTTGTTTTTCTTTACTTTTTTCTTTATATCTGTTTATGTCAAATGTATTCATTGACCTGTTAATATTTTCTTTTTGTGAATTAACTGAGACTCAGTATATCTCTGCTTCGATATAGGTAAGGTTTATTTAGGGACGATTTCCTTTATTATAAATGTTATAATCACCACTGGAGTGAGAGAAGGTAGAGGGGCATCCCATCCTTTATTGAGTGCACTTAGTATACTAGATGCTTTTGTTATTATTTCACTTTGTCTCCACATCAATTCTGTGAGGTAGGCAAGTAATTACTCCATTTTATAACACTTAAAACTGAGGCTCAGAAGCAGTAGATTGTGAGTGGTTAAAAATATGGGCTTTGCAATTATGCTGGCCTGGGTTAAAATTCCTGCTTTGCTGTGTGACCTTGGGCATGTCACTTCACATCTCTGAGCTCCAGCTTCCTTATCTGTAGGATGCGGATAAACAATGCCTACCTCAGTGCGCTGTTGTGAGGTTTCAATAAGGCAATATATGCAAAATGCTTAGCACAACTTCTGGCACATGCTAAGTCACAATAAATAATCACTGCTGCTATTACTCAGAGCAGTCAAGTTACTTTTTCATGGACCTATGACTCATAAGAAAAAGAGTTTGTTTTCAAATCCAAATCTATTTGAAATCTGGGTCTTTTGTTCTTTCCTGTTTATTACACAGGTCCAGGGAACAGAGATAGGGATTTCTGACAATTTAGAGTAAGAATTGAAGCAGGACTCCTCCGTTATTTAAAGCATCTATGAAGATTTTGGTTAAGAAAGAAGTAGAGTTTGTCTATATGTCAGAATTGAAGAATTTCGGGGAGGGGTGGTGCTTGACATCCCTGAGTATTGTTTTGTGGTTTTGATTATATGTAAAGCAAATCACTGCATATTATTGGTGATCCAGATATACCAATCATTACAAATGAAAAAAGAAAAAAAATTCTCTCGAAAGAGTAACCTATTCCTGTGGAGAATCAATTCTTACAGAATCCTCATCAAAAATTTAACCTCATTTGATGTTTCTGGTAGTACCGTAAATTCTCACTTGATGATTCCTAATAAAATTGTTGGTTTAATGGTCGATTGTGCACTTGAGCGTAGTAGTTTAGGTGTTTCAAATTTGAAGTAGGCTTAAAATGCAATTATCAATTATAAGCATTTGACATTTTCCTGTTCAATTCTAGTTGATCAATAAATATTTGTGAGATGCTTCATATGTACCAGGTATTGTAAGGTGAATCCAAAGGTGAATAAATAGTATATAGTCCTTTTCCTCCAGGAACTCATACTCTAGTGGGACAGACAGACATTAAATGAGCATTTTCCTGTAGTAAGCTTAGTGTCTTGGTTATTATAAGGGATAAGAGATGGTGCTAGTTTGGAAAGATGTTTTTAGATGTTTTAAAAATGTTTTTAGTTTAGACTGCTTGAGCCGAGACTTATTAAATGAATAGTATTTAGGGGAGAAATGGAAGGCCTTTTCAATAAATGATGTACCCACAATAAGAGGTGAGAAATAGCATGCAGCATTCTGGGAAATACAAGCAAATTGGTATTTCTAGACTGTAAACTTGGAGTCTAAGAATTTGAGGCGAGGAACGACTTTGGAGAGTTAATCAAGGCAGGATAATGGAATATCTTGTATGAGGGTAAAACTGACTTTCATTTTCATGGAAGTCAATGGTTTTAACAAAGTTGGTGACTTCAGTCTTTTTTGACTGACATGGATCTATTTCACTACAGTGTGGAGAAGAAGATTGTGGATGGGGACAGTCTATAGGCAGGTGCATCTTTAACAGTCTGTTTCGGTGTTTGAGAAGTCATGAGAGCTAGCAGTAGTGGGATAAAAAGGAAGGAGAAGGATCTAAGTAATATTTAGCGCTTAAAGTAGACAGTACTTGGGTAGTAGAATTAAGGAGAGAAGAGGGTCAACCTCTACATTACTGGATAGATGGTGGTACGTTCTGTCAGTGAAGATGGCAAATAATGGAGCAGGTTTCCTAGAAAAGATTTAGCTTAGTTCAGTTCTGGTTTGAGGCATCTGTAGGGTACAATTTGGGAGGGGGATAGCAATTAGTCACATAGTTATAGACTGAAGTATGAATTTTCCTAATTAGTGAAAACTAGTATTACCCCATGGTTTGGTTACTTTTCTGCCCGTATAACTTTAACAATAATTTAATACCATATTTTAAAAACATTCATGTCTAAGTAATTCTCAGTATTTGATCAGTGGCAATATTTCCTCAGTTGCTCATTAAATCAAAATTCTATATTGAATTGTATGTGCACAGCTTCAATAAACTCTTTGCTCAATGGAATCCTTCTATGCTAGTCTCAGAAGTTGAATTAATTGACCGACTGATTTTTGGACAAAAAGCTCTTCAACATTTTGTGGTATATCTAATATCATAATTTCTATGTTTTTTTTTAAAAAATCGTAAGACAAATGTATGCCATATACTCTAGTGCCCCTTCTCTAATGATTTGTCTTTATTCTGTATCTTGTTTCTTTATAAATAAATGTGTTACTGAAAATATTATATAGTTATTGCAGGTTGTTAGCTAAATACTACTCAGTTCTGCCGCATTAATAGCTAAGGATTTAATATTCCTCACCAGAGCCTTTTTGAAGACTTTTAGTTAAATATGCAGATACAATATATATTATTTTAAAATGATTTATATGTAATTAATTTTTTTTAAAATATAACATTATGCCCCTTGGGATGAGGTTACCTGGAGGGGAAACTATAGCATATATCTTAATTAATATACATATTCTAAAATATTTATTATAGAATTTCATCTTAAAAAATGTAAGCACTGATTACCTAAGACACCATAGAATTCCAAATGAATGTTAATGCTAGAAACAGTTCTTCTGAGATTTCCTGTATGTGAAGATTCAGAACTCCCTAGAGAGATATTTTTCATCTTTTGATCATTGATCCAGCTTACGTTTATTAAGTACTTACTGTGTATGATGCACTGCTGGTACTGGGGCTCAAAAAATATGTTTGAGGTGTTTTTCAGAGAAGGATGTTATCTTCAAGGGTTCAAATGAATTGATATTTTTTGTGAGATCATAATACTGCTTATTACATTTAGAAGTAAATGAGTGTGATGTGCTAACCATGACTTATATCCATTATAGATTAATGAGCTGCTTCTCACCTTTTACCTCCAAGAATTTTTCAAACGTGTATAAATTTGAGGAGATACAGTGAAACAGACAAAAGGGCAACCAGCCACCTAGATCAGTTCTTACAGGATAACATTTCCCTACAAAATTATTTATAATGCAGGATTTGGTACTCATCCTTGCAAGTTCTGAAACTAGATTTGTGGCACACTTAGAGTGAATCTGTATCTCAAGGTTGACTGACATTAAACAAGTTTATGAAATTGATATTTAAAATCAGATTGCCAATTTATGTTTAGATGTTAATTAAAAATAAAACACACACACACACACACACACCCCTCCCCCAACCAACAAACATAGGAGCTGTATCACTCTAGTTGGCCTGACCAGATCATTTTGTTCTTGTGAGCTGACCTATATGGGTAATCAGTAAAGGTCATTTAGTGAGCAAGGAATCTGAACAAAGGGAGTTAGTTATATAATTCAAATGTTTGATAGCATCAGACTAAGAAAGCCTAATATATTCAGCATCACAATAGAGATGGTGTTGCCATTAGGATAATTATGGTTGAAGTCCTTTGTCCAATTCCTTCTCCTTTGAATGTACATGGATTTAGATTCCCTAGATCTGTGTTCAACCAAAATACTTCTGAGAATCATTCCCTCCCACCCTTGGCTTCCTTGGCTAAATCTTCTACATTGAGTCTTTAACCTATATTAATACATACAATCAGGTTATGACCAGTTTTTTTCTGGCCTGGGATCCATTCATTTTCTTTAACTTGATTTATATTTGTGCTTTACGTTGTAAAATGTTGATTTTATAGCCTAACTCTATGAAGACAATCTTATAATGCCCATAAAGGATACTTTCTTCAACTACTATTGCCATAAATTCAAACTTCCATTCACAGAAATCTCAATAGCCAATGTGGTCAGCAGTTTAAAAGTTTTTAATATCTATTTTAGATGAAGATGGAAAATAGCACTGCCACTTGAGAAAGATACTTTAAGTTAGCTGGTGATATAGAGGCACTTCCAGTTTATAGGTCAGAAGGAAAAAAACACCAAACCAGTGTCATGAAATTATTGACGCGATCTGACTGCAGCAAATGAGATTTTATAGCAAATGGTTGTGTTACATGTTACTTAGTAGGAAAGCTGTCTTAGTCACTGAGTGTGAATTAAGTGACTTTTCAAAGCATATAGCTTTATTTGGGGGCCACACATTGATTATAAAGGAATTAATTAGATTTTCCAGATGGGAATCTTTGAGGAAAATGGTCATACCTCTTCATCCCCAGCATATGCATTGTACACATTGTAGGAACCTGGTAAATATTTGTTGAATGAAAGAACTACTTAAGATTAGCATATTAAATATGTCTTTTTAAATAATATGCTCCTGACCTACTTGAAAAAATTTGGAAACTTGATTTCTTAGTTGTTGAAATAATCCAAAATCTTAATTTACTTGTGTTTAATCTTAATTCTCTGTTTGGGTATGCGTTATTTTTAATGTCTCACTCTAAAAAAGATTTTGTAATCTTCAGATTGGTCTCAAAAGCTGATCTCTAAGTTTCTAAACAGCTCTTATGTTTTCTGATTTTATACAACTATGTTCAGTGGAATCCACATTAATGTTAATGTAGATGTTTCCATGATACCATCATCATCATCTTCATTACTACTATTAATATATTAATATAGCACATTTAGGGTTACAGATTTAATTCCATATACTTGTAATTTTAAAACCAGTTATCTATCACTTATTTAAACTGTTTTTAGTAGCATGTACAAGATGGAATGCTTCAATTAGCTTTTCTTATGCACTCCAGATATTTTGATGAGTGTATAATTAATCAGTGTGAAGTCACGTTCTAATAAATTAACATTCTGGGTGTCTACACTTTTGACGTTTTTGTCATTGCTCTCATTATCATTGAAGCTGTAGTTCTCCTTTTACTTGACGATGTCAACTCTACCTACTTCTTACTAAGACATCAACATGCAGGGCTTGATCATGTTTTGAAGTGCTAGGGTACTACGTTACTCTGTTTCAGTTGAATTAACAGTGAGAATTTCTGGATGAGTTCTAAAGGGGCATAATTTCTTCTGTAGGTATATAAAACATTTCTGCTATGGCCATTTTCATAAATATCCTTGTTTTGTTGTTTAAAAATATACATTTTAACAAGTAATATTTACATGTGGAAATATCTTAGAAGTCTTCTAATCAGACTTATGCCAATATGCTTTATGTTCAGATGGTCTGAGTAGATCACTTTATTTTCAATATGTCTGTTACTTTTTAGACTGAAAAGTGGGATTTCTATAGTTTTTAGGGCTGAGGATGTATGTTTAATTCCTGATTATAAAAGATCTGTCTATTTCTATTAGAAATGTTTGATCAGACCAGGTGTGGTGGCTCACACCTGTCATCCAAGCCCTTTGGAGGCTAAGGCGCACGGATCATCTGAGGTCAGTAGTTCAAGACCAGCCTGACCAACATGGTGAAACCCCATCTTTTAAAAAAAATAATAAAATAAAAAAAGAAAAAGAAAAAAAAGAAATTCTTGATCAGATCACCCATGTATTATCCAAAGCTTGAAAATTGAGCTATTTAATAATTTTTAGGTACTAAAAATAGGCAGTACCTAATCATTTCTGTGTACTGTTTAAAATGACTAACACCTTAAAAACATTGACTTGAATGTAGCATTTGGAAATATAAAATGACTTATATTATTACATTTTTGAAAATGATTTGAAGGCAGCAATAGATTGTGTCTGGACATAACTGAGAACTATAAAAAGAAATATGAGATTTTATGTGAGTCTGCTGTTTTTAAGTTCTCAAAGCATGAATTTACACACTACCATCTGTCTGAATTATGACACATTAATGACCTAATGATAGTTTTAGATTTAATTTTTTTGGAAACAAAAACAAAAAAACACCCCCATACCTCAACAAAACACGATTTAAAATAAATTATTTTTGCATAAATTATGACAATTGCTGTTTGCATGAATTTTGGGGGCATACATTTGAATATTTTTAGTTGGTCTTACATTTTGAGTACAATACCTGTAACAAATTTGAAAAGATATTTTTTAGCCAGACGAGCTATAGCTACTGGACAATTGATTTCATGCAACTCTCTATATGTGATAATGCCATTTATGTTTTTAAAGCATACGTGTGCATGTGTATGTGTATGCATGTGTATGTGTGAAAGCAAAGAATAAGGGCGAGAAGGAAATGTCAAAACTTGATATAGTTTACTTTGGGTATGGGAGGGTAAACAGGATGTTTTATATTTTATTCTAAGTAGTTCTACGATCTTTAGATCTCTTACAAAAAATAAATTCATATATTATTTGCGTAATTTAAAGAAAAGACAAGTGAATTCAGTCAACCTTTTTTCTAAAAGTAAGTGTGGAGCCAGAAAGCTGATAGTAGCTCTGATTACATTGGTTTAACTTTGAAATTTCAGTGAAATTATAGACTTATAAAAAGGAGCAGCTATCATCAATGATAAATACTGTAATCAGGGGTATTTTCATATACAAATGCTATCTTCAGATTTATTGAATATTATCTTATAGATTTAGTCAAAATATAAGGTTTTTTCTTTTAACCAATTTTCCTCTCCTCTCCTCCCCTCCTCTCCTCCCCTCCTCCCCCTCCTCCCCTCCCCGTCTTCCCCTCCTCCCCC
>NW_016107404.1:4839970-4866270 GCF_001604975.1 Cebus imitator
TCCCCACCCCTCTCCCCTTTGCTTTCCTTTTTCTTTTTCCTTTTAATTTTCTTTCCTGAGATGGGGTCTTGTTCTGTTGTCCAGGCTGGAGTGCAGTGTCACAATTACAGCTTAGTGCAGCCTGAAACTCCTGGGCTCAAGCAATCTTCTCAAGTATCTGGTGCTACAGGCGCATGCCACCATGCCCATCTAATTTTTAAAAATTTTTTTAGAGTCAGGTTCTCACTATCTCACTATGTTGTCCAGGCTGGACACTATGTTGTCTTAAACTCCTGGCCTCAAGTGACCCTCCCACCTTAGCCTCCTGAGTAGCTGAGTTTACAGATGTGAGCTGTCACACTTGGCTAGGATATTTCCTTAGTTGCTATAATACAGTGGAATTTCCAAATAATGTTATATACTCTGAATTGTTTTATGAGTAATATTCATTCATAGCATGAAATGGTATACACTAAATAATGGACATATAATTAAAATGACATATCAAAAGTAAGGAGACATTGTAGCATCTGATGGCAAAACAAATCTGAGTAGAATGAGTAACAAGTTTACTTTTAAAAAACAGCCTTAGTCTCTTTTTCATATTCATCGGTTTAAAATTCCATTGAATGTTGCTAATTTTTTTACATTAAAATTATTAAAGAGAAACTATTTTTAGCAAGACAACTGGTATGTTGCTAATGGAAGTAGGACCTGTGAAAATAAGTTAAGGCCTATGAAAAGAAAGAGCAGAGCTGTGAAGTATAGAGAGCATAGAAGAAAGCTGAATCAGGAAGAAAGTAAGAATAAAAATAACAGATTCAGAAGTGGAGGACAAGCCACAGACTCTACGTGAGTTAGTAGATCTGCTGGAGGGAGCAATAGAGCAAATGAAAAATAGGATCTTTTCCTCCCTTTTTTCTTTCTTCACAAAAAAATAAAGAAAAATCAGAATTTATAAGTGAATTAAGGAAGCTGCCTGCTTAAGTGATGAGGAATGTGGCATAAGATTAGAATGGTTTCTGGTAGAAGCTAAATGAATAGGTATTTAGATTCAGTAGAAAGATGCATATTTCTTCAGATATTTGAAAGCCAGGAAGTAGGAGATGGAAGTAGATTGGTAAGAAGAACTGGGGTCCTGAGGGATTGAGTCTAGAACAATTAGCCAATTAAAGCAGGATAAAAGTTAGTGGTACCTAGTTATTAGTTTATATTAGTTATAAACCAGTGCTGTTACCAATAGCCATCTTGGAATATTCTATTGCTTTTATCTTTGGCAAAAATGATTGTGACTATTCGTATTCCTAAATTATCATGAATGCGGTAAACTTTGGTCTTGCCCCTCAGTTGTCTTTTTACTTTACTTCAGTGGGAAGGGAGATTGGAAGGGGGTTAGGGAGACTATAAGGATGCCCGAAGAACTTTCTGTTCCCTCCCACCCCCCGTCTTGGGAGGTGGCAATGAAGAAGGAACTAGATATTGAGCAGATGAGATGGGGTTTTGCATCCAGGTTTTGTCCTCTGATCTGTTTTTTTTTTCCATTTTCCTCTTGAAGTGTCTAAGACACAGGCATTGAGGGTTTCAGAAGACTTTCTTGAGATCAAACTCTGTTAGAGATTTAGAATGCCCAGGTTGGCTTTTACCCACTGAGACATTTTTTAAAAATTAATCTGTGTTAATATTGTAGTAAAAATTTATCAGTTGTGAGATGAAGTTTATATGTGTAGTATTGCTGAAGAAAAGGTAACTAAGCCAATCAATAATAATAATAAAAAGATCAGGGTATAAGTTTAACTTGCTTAAAAAAACAAATTTTAAGTCTATTAAATGCCATTTTATTTGTAACGTACTTTTTTCAAACAGCTTTGACATCAAGCATAGAATGTACTGATCAAAACTTGAGCTTAATATTTATGCAACCAGTGTCAGAGGAATCTACTCTTTTTGATAGTATTTAGCATTTTATTACTGGGAAATAATAAACATATTTATTTTTATTTTTTATTTTTTTGAGATGGAGCCTTACTTTGCCACCCAGGCTGGAGTGTAGTGGCGCGATCTCAGCTCACTGCAACCTCCGCCTCCTGAGTAGCTGGGATTACAGGCATCTGCCACCATACCCGGCTAATTTTAGAATTTTTAATAGAGATGGGGTTTCACCATGTTGGTCAGGCTGGTCTTGAACTTCTATCCTCAAGTGATCCACCCACCTAGGCCTCCCAAAGTATTGGGATCACAGGCCTGACCCATCGTGCCCGGCCAATAAACATGATTTTAAAAATTACAGAACTGAGCAAATTTTCCTGTTTCTCTCCCTCTGTGGTATATAAAGAAATGGGACCTAATACATGTCAAATGTGTGGCCCCTAGACAGATATTTAATCTCTTGGAATCTCAGCTTTATTTGTAAAAAGGGGGTATTTCTCTCTGTCAGAGAAGTGGTAAGCATTAGAGGTAGTATAGGTATAGCTTCCAGAACATTGACTGACCCATGGTAAGTTAACCAGAATGATAGCTACTATTTTATTGTTAGATAAAAAGAATATGAGAAAAAATTTGAATTACATAATAACTAAGAAACAGATCCCACAAACATATATCAAATAGTCTTCTAGGAAAGACATGCTTTTAGTCTGCTTTTAATCAACAATAATTTCAAAAATTAGTCCAAAGCATTGCCTGGAACATAACGTATCTGGATCACTTACTGAGTATTTCTGCTTTTCATCTGTTTGAGTGCTGTTAGGTAGACAGACTCAGAATTTTTGTTTGAAAAGAAATGTGTATGCAGATATAAGGCAATTATTAATTCTGTTGTATTCAAATCAATTACTGAAGAAATGAAAGTAAAATTACCTAATTAAAGTGAATCACACATAAACCTACTCTGTTTGGGAGGGGTATAATTGAAATGGTAATTAAGTGGTAGTAATGCATTTCATTTGAGGATGGCAATTCAGAAGATGTGCTCGCTGGCAGGTCTTGGTGTACCTTCCTAGGTGACCTTTTCCAGAGCGAGTTTTTAGGATGGACGTATTTACTTGTACACTAAATGTGTAGGTGAGTGAATTCCCAGTATAGCTCTGAAATTTTACAAATTTCCATACTTATGGTGCTATATGTGTTATATTAAATTCATGTCTCTGTTGCCTATCTGGAATTCTCAGAACCATATATCAGACCCCAGCAGTATTCCTTTTTTCCTCTTGTGTAGAATCAAGGAGAAAACAGAATATTCAGTTTAAAAGGATTTCACATGAGAGTACGCACACACACAGACATTTTTGTGAGTGAGGTTTCACCTTTTTCAGGTCAGAGTTACTATTATCATAGGGACATGACAGTCTGTTCCTAATTCCAAATAATCTTTTTTTATCCAAGAGTCCCTTCTCTAAAAGTTTGGATGCCTTTTATCACTTCCTATCCTGTTTTATCATTACTTAATTAGTCGAGTACATCTTATCTACCCTGTGCCACTGGAAACTCCTTGAGGTCAGGGAAAATGACTTTGTAATCTCTGCAGCCTGAGGGTAGCAAACAGAACATGACTTTTAGCACCTAACAGACTGGGATTATATCTTGCCTGTGCTGTGTTTTAGTTTCTGTGACCTTATTTGTAAAGTAGGGAAAGTTAGTGCTTGTCTCTTGGAGTTATGAGGGTTAATAAACTTAGTAAAGCTTTTTATCACAGTGCCTAATACATTTTAAGAAATAATTTAAGAAGTATTCATTTATCTTTTCCACAGAAGCTAGCAGAGTGCCTTACACATCATAGTCTCAAGAAGATTGGCTGTTTATTTTAAAATATATTATGAGTTAATATCGCTATGTGTTGGTTATCTGATTGACTGAATGCATTAGAGACATCTCTCAGTTATTCCAGACATTATTATTCAGATTAACCCCACAGGTTACTTCAGTTATGCTCTCTGTGTTGGGGATACCAGAGACTAAATTACCCAGCTAGTCTTTCTCAGAAGGCAGTTTTAAAATAGATGCTCTTAGCCGGGCGCGGTGGCTCACGCCTGTAATCCTAGCACTTTGGGAGGCCAAGGCGGGTGGATCACGAGGTCAAGAGATTAAGACCATCCTGGTCAACATGGTGAAACCCCATCTCCACTAAAAATACAAAAAATTAGCTGGGCATGGTGGCGCGTGCCTGTAATCCCAGCTACTCAGGAGGCTGAGGCAGGAGAATTGCCTGAACCCAGGAGGCGGAGGTTGCGGTGAGCCGAGATTGCGCCATTGCACTCCAGCCTGGGTAACAAGAGCGAAACTCTGTCTCAAAAAAATAAATAAATAAAATAAAATAAATGCTCTAACATTGGCTCTAGCTTAGACAAGTTTTTCCTCTCAACACTCATTCAAACAGAATACTACATTGGACTAAAAGCTTCAAGTACTTGGCTTCACATGGCTTCAAAATTTACTTTTTTAGCCAGTGTAACTCTAGAATTTAGAGATGGCTTTTATAAAACACTTTAAGGGACACTTAGAGAATCTTGAAATGTATATACAAACAGGTCAGAGATATTATTGGAAAATCTTAAAAATTACAATTTAAAAGTGATTGTTACTATTATTATTTTGAGTAATGAATGTTTCTAATCTCCGTGATCCAAATCTTTCAAGTCATAAATCAGTCATTTAGTAGATATACATTAAAATAGCACGTAATACTAATGTTGTTTTTAATAAACTTTTACCCAGTAGCTAAATTCCAAGGATCATTTAGAAACCTGCGAATCAAATGGCTCTTTCTTGAAACTGTTAAAACAGTTCTGTTTATGCCAGATTGTGAGCCATAACTCCATTTTCTTAGAGCAGTTGTGATAATTATCATATTTGTCTATGATTATTGTAACAGTACCTGGGTTTGTATACACAAATTTTACAAAAGATATTTCCCCCAGTTTTATCCCAACATTTACATTCTCCCTCAGTTTAATTCTTACTCAAAATATTTGCTTAAATATGTCCAAGCAAGTTGTTAGATGAGCAATCATTATCTAGTTTTACAAGCATTTGTTTGTAATCATTCCTATAGCTGCAAGAAATAAGGCAGTGTATTTAATAGCTTGAAGAATACCATGTATTCTATTTGTTTACATTGTAACAGATCATCTTCTTAAGAAGCAATCTTTTATTGTTTCCCTTTCACTGTTTTTTTTTTCTTTAAGGTTACAACAAAATTTTATGTTATTTGGAAGCTCATGAAATATAATTTGTTTGGCATATGGTTCTTTGAATTAAGCCCATAATATCTAACTGGCATATATAGGAAAGCAATGTACTTAATCCTAACTGAACTGAAAAGTCAAGCTTGTATCTATATATTTTTAGTAACAATTTAATTATAATCAAGTCATATGCATTTGTGTGCCAAAAAGAACTGTTTGTGGTAATCAATCTGTAATTTTCTGTTTGACAGTTTTTTCTTTGAATTACTGTAAAACACTTTCAGCTACTAGCAAGATTATTTTAAATCACAATTAAAATTGATTTTTTCCTACTTGGGTGGGTCTTAAGGATGATGGGGAACTTCATTGCTTTGCCAAATGCTTCCTTCTCAAGTGTGAAGTTTATGGATATTTTGGATCTTACTGTGTTTTCAGGATCACGTCTCTAGGTGGGCACAGCTTTGATGATTGATGTCTATTAATTGTGTTTATCAGTTTATAACAAAGCATTTATTGCTCTAAAATGCTCTCATGCTTTGGTGTTTTTACTTGTTTCCTGCCTGTGAGAGACCCTAGCTTAGTGATTAAGTATTTGTTTCTGAATTTCTGTTTTTACCAAGTGTTTTTATTTTCCAGATTACTGGCTATTGAGCTAACGGAAGTGACTCAGTTAGAGGACATCAGAAAACTAGAAACTTTTGATAGAACAGTAAGATCTAGTGTCCCTGTCTAAAGAGAAGAAATAGAGAAGGCATGGCTTCATTAAAAGGGCTATAATCAATAGCTGCCAGTTACTCAGTGAGCAGAAGACATCTGGTACTCACCTTGATATGTCTGCAGCCCATATATCTCTATCTACAGGTCCTCTTCTCTCTTTCTCAGTTTATTTCTTTAGGTACTGTAGATGCTTTGATGACTTTCAACTCTGCATCTAGCACTGCTTCTTTCCTCAAAGGAAATCCCATATCCAGTCTATCAGAAACCCTTGGCTCGGCTTCTAAAATACATCCTGAATTTAAACAATTCTCACCAGGCCCACTACTGTAATTTTAGTCTATTATCATTTCCTAGTACCTTAAGCCTAAAATGTGGCAACAGTTTAACAGGTCTTCCTGACTCCATTCTTGCTTCTCTACAGTTTGTTTCCCACACAATAGACAGAGCTGGACTTTCTAAAACCCAAATCAGATTATAACAATTCATTGCTTTAAACACAAAAGCTTTCTACTCAAACTAGAATACAACTAAAATTCCTTTCCAAAGTCTGTAAGGTCCTAAAGGCTGTGGCCCTGCCTTCATCTTTGACTTCGTCTTCCTCTATTCTTTCCTTGTTCACTGAACTTTTAATACCTTCTCCCTTTTTCTTTTCCTGGACATGGCAAGTTCATTCCTGTATAAGGACCTTTGTACTTGCTGTTTCTTTTGTTTGGGACACCTTTTCTTCCTAGTTTTGCATGAAAGCCTCCTTCTTTTCTTATTTCAATTTAACTGTCACTTTCTTGGCAAGGCTTTGCCTGAGCATCCTAGATAAATAAGCCCCTCTCCAGGCATTCTGTGACATACCCTGTTTTATTTTCTTTATTATACTTAATAGTATCTGAAATTATTCAGTTTATGTATTTATCTCTTCCCCCAACACACACTTGAGGAACATTTGGCTTGTTCATTCATATAGTAGGGCTAGGAATGTAGTAGACAATAAATGTGGAGTCACAGATGAACTGACTTTTCCTTTTCCTTCCATAAATAGAATTCTCTGCGTGTGTCTATAAAGCAAACAAAGTATTTTATACTATAGTGTTCATTCTAAACCCTCTATTTTAGAAGTCTGTTCTTTGAGGCAAAAATCACATGAGGAGAGAGTAGTATAACCATTAAAAAACTTATCTTGGCTGGGTGCTACGGTTTACACCTGTAATCCCAGCACATTGGGAGGCTGAGGCAGTTGGATCACTTGAGGTAAGGAATTCGAAGCCAGCCTGGCCAAAATGGTAAAACCCATCTTACTAAAAAAAAAAGAAAAAAAAATTAGTGGAGCATGGTGGTCTGCGCCTATAATCCCGGCTACTCTGGAGGCTACGGCAGGAAAATAAGTTGAACCCAAGAGGCAGAGGTTGCAGTGAGCTGAGATTGTGCCACTGAACTCTAGACTCTGTCTCAAAAAAAAAAAAAAAAAATTCAAAAAACAAAAAAAAACTCTTCTGGCTCTTGGCTTGGTGTTCCCTGCTTTACATGATAACACTCTTATGCTTTGGGTTGAGGCCCTGTAGAAGTAGTTAAGAGTACTGACTTCCAAATTATATAGACCTGATTTGAAGTCCTGGCTATGCACCCTACTTTTGGGTTAAGCCATAAGAGATTACTGATACTCCATTGTTTTTCAGCCTAATAGCTGTGTGACCTTAGGAGTGTTCCTTAGATTTCCTAAATTTAGTTCCTTCAACTGTAAAATGGTATAATAATTTCTGCCATAAGGTTTGAAGAAATAAATGCAACAATTACGTTGAGCAATTAGCTCATTTTCTGACACATTTGCTCTTGTTGTTTATAGACTACAAATATTTGTATATAACTTTTTAATATTTATTAGATAAGGCTTCTAGGGTTTGAAAATTAACAAATACCAAACCCATTCCAAAGTTACCAGTTGCAGTCTGGAAAATACATTTATTTTTTTTTTGCATTGATTATCCTAAGATTTAGAATATCCTTTTTTATTAAACAGACAAAACAAGTTTTCATCCTTGCATTTCACTATTTCACAAATCTCTTGTGGTATTTCATAAATCTGTTTTGTTTCATAATGGTAACTTTATTTAGCTTTTTCTATTTGCTTTTATATTATACTTAATAGTATTTTAATTATTACGGTTGATTATCATGGTAATTTAATAGCCTCTTAGGAAGGGGAATGCTTTATAAAAACAATCAAATCTCATTTCTTTAGTTCCTAGGATATTTTGGAAATACATATATTCTTAAGTTAGTTAATTGGGTGGAAAAATTGCTTGTTATAATTCTTTAGAAAAGAATGTTGATGTATATAACCAAATAATTTGATGATAGATTAGGACCTGAAGAGAAAATGAAAACAAGTGTGTTATTGATTTCAAATTACTTTTATTTGGGTTAGATTAGCTGTCTTTATGCTAGGACTATCTGTGTGTAATATAGATCAAATAAGGTGTTCAGAATGGGATTAACTATGTGGAAGGAGGTGGTGGTATCTACACTACTGCAGCTGGAAAACATGACAATTACAAACTTAATTGATTAATATTGTATCACATCATTATTCAATGATTAAGGACTGCCAGGTGAAACTGAAATAATGGGGTTTATTTTTTGGAAAATAGTATCTTAGTTATGTTGATATTCCACTGGATATTTAGTAAAAATGCTATTTACTGAGAATACCCTTAGGGTTTAGAAAGAGACCTATGTAGCTTGATATTTATAGAGATTCTGGTGCAGATTTGGGAGGACATTTGAAATTAGGATGTAAAGTCAGAACAGCAACTTGACCTCAACTAATGTACTGTTTGCCCTTGACCCCTTCTCCACAACCTGCTACTAATGAAAGGTCTTTGATAATTGTAACTGCCTTATACCCATTTTACTTACAGTTTTCATAGCTAATGAATAATAAGAAAAGTCCAGGAGGACCTGATTGTTTATCTCTCTAATAGCAATTTACAGATGGTGTATGCTGTGGCTGTTTACAACCTATATCCTATAATAGCATTTGATGTAAGTAGCTGCTCACCATTCTGTATTGTGGTTGGAGCTGGAGAAATAGAAAATTGGTCATTTCCCGGCAGATAGCAGTAAGTTTCAATTCAGTCAGAATGCTGTATGGGCTGTGATAGGTTTATAATTATTACCCAAAGATTGATGGTTTTTTTGGTGAGTGTAAATTTGTGCAGCAGTAATCCATTAAGAAATCAATAATCATTCCATTCTGATGTGTAGTTCCTATTCAGTGTTATAAATGTGTACCATGAGCTGAATCCAATGTGTTTTGCTTTGTTTTTCGAAATTGTAGTTGACAGTATTGGAAATGAGGAAATTATTATGATATTTTTTCTTCAATCAAATTTCTTTTTCTTTGTATTCCCTTGTACCATATGACATACCTATTGAAAGTCTGCATATTTTCTTTTAAAAATTTTATTTAGAACTATTTCTAATGTTTTGGTCTCCTTTTCACCATCATTTATTTAGTTGTTTAATAATTACAAATTATTTATAAGCTTAAAGTACTTCAGTGTTTCTTTCTCTAATCTGGAGGTGATTTATTACCAACTCTATATGGTCAGGAAAGTAGAAAATTCTTCCCTTTTAAAATACATTTTTAACATTAAAATTATAATCTCATAAAAAACAAATTTAATGTTTATTTATTACTGGTACCTGCTAGGATGTCATTGTAGGAAGCTAGCATTAAGGCACCATTGACCCTAGTCTCAAAGGAGCTTAGATTTTAGACAAGGAAAGGCAGAAATCAACACACGTAACATAAGGATGTGAAGAAATGGGAAAAGTGGTAGGGGAAATGTCAACCCTGAAACCATCCATTACGTAAGTTCTGAACTGGAACTTCAGTGTTATGGCATGATAGTGCTAGGGATGACGGGGTGTGGGTGGTAAACTTCATCCCACAGGGGATGTGGCATTACAAAATTCTGACATAGTCTGGGGCTAAAGAGCAGTCTAAATAGAGATTCTAAATAAAAATGGTATAGGAACATAGTATACAGTTAAAACAGTAGAGAAAGATATAAAATGGAAAGTAAAAGCTCCACTACTCAAGTAACTCTAGTCCTCAGTTTCTTGTGCTACCAATTCCTTAATTATCCTTCCATAATTTTTTGGTATATACTAACACAATCACGTCTACATATTTTGTTTCCCTTCCTATTAATAATACAAACATAATTGCATGGTACATACTTGCCCTATGACTCAATTTTTCATTTAGATTTTTTTTTTTTAATACCAACACTGTTCTTGGCTGCATATAATTCCTTAATACACTGATGATACACAGTGATTTAATTTGTTCCTCATTCACTGTTGGATATTTAGGTGGTTTCTACGGTTTTGTAGACATTGTTTCATTGCTATTCTTGTTCATTCATTTACTTTCCTTACGTCCTGAGGATAACTTTAGCTGTAGATTTGCTATGTCAAGAAGTCTGTGCAATGAATATTTAATAGATAAAGTATGGACAAATTGCCCTTTGGAAAGTTTACTAGTTTATACTACAACTAGTAATATGTGAGTGTCTATTTTGTCACCTTGACAACAATGCATTTTATCCATTTTGGTTAATCTGAATGGGGGAAGATGGTATCTAGGTATATTTGACATTTCTTAGTTACTATTTTTGTAAACTTAACTTCAAATGTTTGTTGGTTAGAAATTGTGTGTTTAATTTTGTTCCTGAAGAATATTTCTGCTTCAGTGTCTGGGAGAAATTATAATTAAAAACTCTATTAGGAACTAGAGAAAGGGGGAAAAAAGATTTTATTCGTGATTTATGATTTGAGGCATATTTATTATAGGATAATGGGAGGGAATCGATCATTTGATGTTAAGTAGATACTTTCAAATGTTATACACTCTGAAACAGGAGATGTGGCTTTTATTTCTGTATCTGCTTTAATTTGACTAGTTACCTTGGTAAATCACATAAGAAACTCTTCCAAGGCATTTAGCGTAGCACTTCAATGAAGTTCAGAGATTAATGAAATCTGAATTGTTATATCGAGAAAACTTGCCATCCATATAGCCATTCTATTAGGGTAAAAGTGTGTATCTAATAAGAAGTAGTAAACAAAGATTACAGAAAGAAAAATAAGACTTTACTTAAAAATTATACAATTAATTACATTTAAGTAGCTAGATGAGATATAAGAGAATAGACACTTTGTGCAGGATGTAAGGGATAAGGACCCGATTTCTTTCTCTTTCCTATTTCAAAAGTAGTATAGAACTCTTTGTCTGTCAATTGATTAGCAAGTTGAATTCCCTGGAAACATACAGGCAGAGCCTACTCTTAAGAAAAGCTGAAATCTGATACTTTTTTTTTTTTTTTTTTTTTTTTTTTTTTTTTTTTTTTTTTTTTTTTTTTTTTTTTTTTTTTTTTTTTTTTTTTTTTTTGGTATACTTGTTCAGGAAACTACCAGGTTTAGACTCACCTTGTGCTTTCTACACATGGGAAACTGAAATACCCTGGAGAGCAGAGAAAGTTCATTGCATGACATATACGTTTGTACATGAAAAATTATGCATCCAAGTGTGTCATGTAGTTTTGTAGCTCCCAGTCTGTCCCAGGAACTGGACGGTTTGCAGACTGTTAAAAAGTATGCTGAAGGTTACCAAGGACCTGGGTTTGTTCTTCGACCTAAAGGGAATCCTCAGGTAGAAAGCTTGTACCTGTATCCTTTTCCCCCTTCTGGATGGCAGTTTAATGACAGAGCTAATTGATCTTCTTTGCCTTTTGCCTGTAAATCTCATTTTAAAATATCAGGCTTCCAAGTTCTTTTCTGGGGTTGTGTGTTTGTGTGTGTATGTGTATATATGCACATGCACCCATGCCATTCACCTCACTGAAAATAATCCTTGAATCAATTACTTGGAAGTGACCCCAAAGGTCATTTAGAACAACTTCCTAAACAAAGCAAGAATATCCTTGACAGCATGCATGACAGGTGGTCTCTGGGATTTTGCTTGACCGCTTCGAGTGCTAGAGGAAGTTAGTTCACTGTTCCATTGCTGATGAGCTCTAATTCTTAGAAAGTTCTTCCTTATATTGAACCCTCATCTACCTGTCTGAAATGTCACTACTTTTTTACTAAGACTCAAACTAAATATCTCACTAAAATTTTAGATGCTTTGTTTTGTATTAGTGCATGTAGAGTAGGTTTTTATGTAGGTTTTCAGAGTGTTTTGCATTGACCCTTGTATTTAGAATACTATCATCATTTCTTCTGAGGAATGATATCCTAGGTATAGTGCTTAACATATATGCTATGTCTTTTTCCACCTTTGCCCAAACAGCTATAAGTAAACCATGTAAGTATGGTAAATAACAAAACCCTTAATTTATTTTCAGTAACTTGTATCTTATTAATGTTACTTTTTAGCACTTTACTGTTAACTTTTAAGTCTTTTATTTGCCAATTCAAATAAGTTATGGTTAAAATAAAATTTTGTTCTTTGTAAATCACTCGCAAAAAAATAAAATAAAATATTGTACAAAAACTATGCATGTTTTGTAAACAGAAATTCCTTGCTTTATGTTCCCATTTAAATATACAATTTTGGCTGGGCATGATTGCTCACTCTTGTAATCCCAGCACTTTGAGAGGCCGAGGTGGACACATCACCTGAGGTCGGAGTTTGAGACCAGCCTAATCAACATGGAGAAACCCCGTCTCTACTAAAAATACAAAAGATCAGCTGAGTGTGGTGGCTAACACCTGTAATCCCAGCTACTTGGGAGGCTGAGGCAGGAGAATCGCTGGTACCCGGGAGGTGGAGGTTGTGGTGAGCCGAGATCATGCCATTTCACTCCAACCTGGGCAAAACAAGAATGAAACGCCATCTCAATAAATAAATAAATTAATTAATTAAACAATTTTGACTTTGTGCATAGAAGTTTCAGCAGTTACTATAAAACCTGATGCTTTGAGACTTAAAAGTAGGATATAAAGTGAAGAAGGCTATAGAGAGATATTACAAAACTCAGGTACAGAAAGTGTGATCATCTTTCAGGATTTTACTTTGCTTAGGTTGTGGAAATTTACCACAGTTTTCTAGCTGACATTTCTTAAGAAAGATTCCTAGGTGAAAAAGATAATATGGAGTCTACTGAAAGTGACTGTAGGCATCCACATTTGTTCCTCTCAGGATATTAGCACATTTGAATTAGCTTATGACTTCTTATTTCTCTCTTGCCTGAGTGGCAGTTTTACTGTGCCTTTATTGGATTTACTGTTGTAATTGGATATGGAATAGTGCCGGGAAGCATATATTTCAATATGTGCAACTTAGCAATCTAAATCATTAGGTTGGTGACTCACTCACGTTTAATAGGGAAATTAGCTGGCTTCTTCTTTGTGTGAACATTTGGGGAGGAGCTGACCCAAGCTGCAGAAATATCAACCAGTGTTCCAGGTCACCTGTGGCAAAACGTAGCCATGTGAAGGATTGGGGTTTCTTTTGATTAGCCAGGCTAGATTTTGTCATTCATTTCTTTGCTTTAGCTTGGAGAATTATCTAAGTGGCAGAATCACTGGCTGAGAAATGATTGGATATAAATTTAAGAGCTATGCTAGCCCTTTTAATTATGTCACTGCAGATTTGGTAAGAGTGTTTCAACAAGGTCACATAGTACTTTTGTGGTCAGCCATCATGACAAGAGACATTATGAAATTCTTAGGAAAGAATAATCCTTACAACCACTTTATTTTAAAAATAGTCATGTCATAGGGTCTTTTTCTGAAACTTCCTTGAATCATCTGGGATAAATGAAAAAAAAAAAAAAATAGAGTCCCAGACCTCACCTCAAGTATACTGAATCAAAGTCTTCAAGGGAATAGCCTGTGATTCTGATTCTGATAATTAGGCAAGTTTAGGAAATACTGTCAAATAGTATGTATCCTGGAAATTGGGAAAGAAGATAGTGGTTGCTTCAAGGAGCTAAGATATTACAGCATTTTACCATTAATCACTAAAATGTTCCCTACTTTTCAGAAGAAGGTAGAAGAAAGTGACTGAACTATAGCTTTAGGGTTGAGTGGTAGGCAGGGAGAGCCATAGCTCTGATTTTTTAAAAAAACAAAAAATATAAAGTTGTACACATAGTTTTATTGTAGTTTGTTTTCTCTATCTCTCTTTCTGTCTGTCTGTCCGTCTTTTCTTTCTCACTACCTGCCTTGATAATTTTCTTTTTTCATGGCTTTCTAGGTCTTTTTGATTGGGATGTTTTATAAAATCATGTGAATATTTTCATACTGCATTTTATTACACTCTCTATTATTTATTTCTGTACTTCTCTCTCAGTTGTATTCCTTCAGCCTGTTTATACAAAATAGACACATGTCCCTGTTTCAGCCAGGGAGTTTGTGCATCTGTTAACACTTCAGAAATAATCAGTTTAGATTTCAAAAGCTGATTAGTGCACTGTTCTAACCAAACTGAGAAGGAACTCTTAAGAATGGAAACAGATATTATTCTATTTAGTTTTCTGTACAAATATGTAATAATTTCCATTTATACCAATGCTGTGGTTATAAAAGGCCTTTGCTAAAGTTATGTTTTTCTTTATTTTACCTCAAAGAGGCTATCAAAATGTTTAGTGACCAGTGTTCTGCAAGTTATAATATTCCAGGAGTATCACAAATATTTCATTAGGGTCCTTTTATTTATAGCAACTCTGTGAATGTTAGAAAGAATATTGGTAGAATTCCCGGAATATCCTACATGATCAGTTTCAGAACTCCAGCTTCCACATTGAATTACTACTGAATGTAAGAAATATAGCTAATGGTATCAGTGTAGCACCCAAGTACTGATTTGCCTAAGATAGGAAGCCATATCTCCATGAGCTGGAGCCAAAAGGAAAGAAGAGCTGCACATTTTAAATGCGCTTGTACAAATACTTACCTGGTTGACCTTATATTTCTCCCACAGTCTGTATAAATAGATTAGAAATAGGATCGGAGAACATAATTGAATCAGTAGAAATATTATATAATAGAAATGGAATCAGAAAGCATAAAACTAATTTCTAGAAAAGATCCTATAGGATAACTATTATGCATCTTATTCAGTCAGCAAGTATCTAGCACTTTATGAAAAATATTGTGTATTAGACAGAGAAGAATACATATTTTCCTTTAAAGACAATGAGATTTCACAGTTAAATCATACATAAATAAAAAGAAATAAATAGCAGTTTAATATTTTAGATGTGAGTTTGAGGCATTCAGGCAACATAGTAAAATTATTTTTACATAATTAAAGTGCAGCAGCCTGGGCAACATGGCAAAACCCTGTCTCTACAAAAAATACAAAACATTAGCTGGGTATTGTGGCATGCACCACCTGTAGTCCCAGCTACTTGGGGGGCTGAGGTGGGAGGATCGCTTGAGTCCAGGAGGTCAAGGCTGCAGTGAGCCAAGATCTTGTCACTGCAGTCCAGCCTGGGACTAAATGAGACTGTCTCAAAAATAAACAAACAAAAAATAAAGAACAGGATAAAGTGACCTCTTAGGAAAAATTGTAGGTCATCTGCCTTCCAGTTCGATTTATAGAATTAATCTTTGTCTTTCTGCAGTTTTGTCACCTATTTCTATTGTAAAAATTTGTTTGCCATTCTTTTTTTCTGATAATCTGAATGACTTCTCTTACCTAAGGAATGCAGCCTGATAAGCTCTTTAGTATTTTATACTACAGCCTTTATTAAACAACCCAATTTATCTTTTTGTCTTCGTCTCCTGAAATTCCTTTTTACATATACTGTGCTTCAGCCACAGATACTTGCCATGTCTTGAACATAACATATTCTTTCAAATTGGTTTATCTTCGCATGAACCCTTCTCCGCTTCTTGGATTTCTGTTCTTTTTCTCAACCAGGCAAACTCTCTATCCTTTTCAAAGATCCAGTGTAACTGCTTATTTGAATTTTTAGTTAGCTCCCATATTTCTATAACACCGACTATGTACTCTATTACAGTATTCACCACATTATATTGCTATTGTTTTATGTCTTTGTCTCCCATATTAGATTTTGAGATCCTCTAGGGCAGACTATTTCTTCTTCATCTGTGTACCCATAATCTTGCCACTGTACTGGCAGAGAATAGGTATACCCCTTCCCATTGTTTTATGAACAAACGACTAAAAGGAGAGTGGATGAACTTTCATGAAATAGATGGGAGAAGGAACTGCCCTTGAAGAAAGAGAGGTGGAGTTCGCACCTTTACCTGGGGAATGAAAAAAGGGAGAAACCCCGTCTCATGTAACGTGTAGTATACCTTCAATTGCAAATTATTTTCTCCAAACAGATACTATCTCTCTAAAGTCAAATAAGTGAGACTGCTTTCTTTGCCAGGTACTTACTGACTACTAACTAATTATTTTTCTTCTCCTTCAGGATTGCTAGTAAAGGCCAATTCTGATCTGATATCACATGCCCTTATGCACACAGGATGTGGTAGGGATCCATATATGACGGTGACCTCTGAACCCAAGTCTATAGAGATAGTCTTGCACTCAGTACCCAAGTTCATTCCAGTTGGCTTCAGGCTTATTATAACTCAGAGCTGACCAAGATAGATATGTCTGTAGCTGTGCTTCATAGTAGAGTAGAGTAATACACAAAATTCCTAGGGACTTCCTTATATGTGTTACCTGTAACAGAATAACAATAGAACAGTGGCACCTCCTATCTTTCCCCCTCTTCTCATGTTTCTTGTCTCCCACACTTTCATCTCCCCTGTTTGTGCTGATTTGAAGCTTTAGATTTTTAATGAAACTTCCTCTGACTAAACTTAGGGAAATTTGTTTCATCTTAGTCATTTGCTCTTTTTCAAGCTGACCTATTTCATTAAAAAAAATGAGGTTGTGGTAGGATGAGTACTTAGAATGCAGGAAGGGGCATGCCACCAGTGCCCTACCAAAGGTTATATAGATAGGGCTGGCTTTAGAGAAGTACCTATGAACTGTCTTTGGGCCGCTTTTACTATTCTTTTTTCTTTCTTAGCACTCCCATTTGCAAACCCACTTCCCTTGTGGTACTTGCTTACTGCTTCACTGTCCTGCTTAGTCCTACCTGCCTTTCAGGGTTGCGTGATTCTAATACATGTCTTCACAATCTTTCTTTATCCAAAACAAAACTTATCTGTGGACACTAGGAACCCTTTCCCCTGCTTTTCCATCATGTCTTAGGACAATTCAAGTAAATGAATTCAAGCTGAGGTTTTTGTGACTGACATAGTTTAATAGATTATTGTTGTTTTATAGTAGCATAAATGCTTTAATAGAGATGTCTCTAGAAATTGATTCCCAAGCCATAGTGGTAAATCTCTGATAAGGAAGATTTCAAATACCAGATTACACTGGAGGGTATGGAGAAGAAGTTTGGGAGAGTGACTAGTATTCTTTTATTTTCTGTCAAGTTAATACCATTAAAGTAACTGTATTCACAGCCGAAAGGTAGTACCAGACCTAAGTAGAAACTCTTTATTTTCCGCAAGTACAAAGTATTAACCCTAATGACTGACTTTGTAGTTACAAAAGTATTACACAATATTAGAATCTGAGATGACTCTTTGGTTATTCTTTGATCCTGTTCCAAATAATTTTTGGGGGAAAAAAGTTTTAGGTGGCATCTGTAAAGCTAAACAAGAACTTTGATTAATAATACCATTTGCAACTACCTTTTCAGTTTGTTGGAGTCAGTGTTTTTTACTTTTGTTGTGTTTTAATATAAGGAACTTCTACTTATAGTTTTACAAATATAGAACACATTTACAAATGTTTTTGCATACTAGATAATATATACTCAATAGTCAGAACAGAGCCCTACACCTAGCTAGTCACTTCTGGATAAGCAGTGCTCAGTCATGTATAGTGTTGAAAGGTGTGCTCATTTAATAATTTCCACAGTTGTCAAAACTCTGCCATGGAAAAGTTTCGACTATTTTGATAAAGTCCTATAAAACCACAGTTTCTTTCTTTCTTTCTTTCTTTCTTTTTTGAGACAGAATGTTGCTCTGTCGCCATGCTGGAGTGCAGTGGCGCGATCTTGGCTCACTGCAGCCTCCACCTCCTGGGTGCAAGTGATTCTTCTGCCTCAGCCTTCAGAGCAGCTGGGACAACAGGCACGCCCGACTAATTTTTTTTTATTTTTAGTAGAGATGGGGTTTCACCATGTTGGCCAGGATGGTCTGGATCTCTTGACCTCATGATCCGCCTGCCTTGGCCTCCCAATGTGCTGGGATTACAGGCATGAGCCACCATGCCCAGTGAAAGCCACAGTTTCTAAATACCCTTAAAAATGAAAATACCACAGGTATAAAAAATAAATTTTGCAAAAATATACCAAGTGTTTCTATTGTGGTGTCCAATTCACTTATTCTAAAATAGAGGGAAAGCCTGGTGTGTTGGAAGACAGAGTAAGAAGTCTTTAATGTAACAGAGATTGTCTTTTAAGTCCATTTATAAGCCATCTTTCTTTTTTTTTGATAAGAATGCCTTTTTGTTCTATATCCTGATTATGTAGTGGTTACAAGACTATGGATATGTTGTAGAACTGAATGCTAAAAGGAAAAATGTGCTCATATTTTTTGTATGACAACTTTAAAAATAAAATGATGGAATTAAAGAATGTACTTTCATTTGAAATCCTGGTAAAAATGGTTAAATTCCATTTAAAAAACAACAATAAAAAGGCTTAGTTAATGTGACAATTATGGTAGGATTAGTAGTATTATGCAAACTATGCTTTAATACTATGATACAAACATAGCCCGGCCTATGCTTTTGTTTCTTAAGAGGAAATATATTTTGGATCACAAATCAAAACTTGAGAAATACACTTTCCTCTACTCATTGTCAAGAGTGAGAAACAGAAGTATAGTAATTAGCCTTCTGGTGTAAGTGGTGACAAATGCAGTTGCAGTCACTGCAGTGATAGATATAGGGGCTCAGAATCAGAATTTGAAGAGGATAGACCTAGAGTAATTGTTAGAGACCCTGCCCTTAGCAAGGCAGAGGTCTTGACTGTTAGCAGTTAACAGCTCCCAGCCATGCCTAGAATTTTTCCTGGAGTTAGGTGTTTGATAAGTTAATTAAAATCTGGGGCCTAGGTTCAAATCTTGGCTCCACTTACCAGCTGTGTGATCTTGGATATGTTACTTAACCTCTCCATGCTGTGTTCCTTTCAGCCCTAAAGGGTATGAAGAACATCTCTCTCATAAGGCTGTTGGGAGAATTAAATGAGATTAAGCTTGTAAGTCTCTTAGCAAAATATGGGGTACATAATAAGTGTTCCAATAAATGTGAGATATGATTATTCAACAACTGTGGGTTGAATGGCAGTATCTCCTAAGGCTTGTGTTGGGGAGGCAGTGTTGAATGACATTTGCTCCTTTCAATCTTGTTTTTTTTATTGGGGTCAGGAGTTTTTGTGAAATTAATTTCTTTCACTGTTCAGCACAGAACACTCAGATGTCTAACATTTTAATGTTTATTTCTTCTCTTCTTTATACACCTCAAATTCTGGGCTTTTTACCTATGGAATTTTACCTTAAGTGCTGTTGAGTACAAATTATAAGGTAAAACAGTTAGATATATGTGTTAATGTTTCTGAATTGTGATTATTGGATGTGAAAATTGTGATTTTTCTAACTATATTTTAATGATACATGTTTTGTAATAAACATTTTTTAATAGAATGAATGCAGGTTAATTAAGGAGAAGGGGAACATGAACAAGTAAAAGAAAGTCAGGGCTAAAGCAGTTATAATCATACATTCAGAGCCAGTTACCATACAGAATGATAATAGCAGATTTTGTGTGTGTGTGTGCGCGCGCGCGTGTGTGTGTGTGTGTGTGTGAGTATGACAGGGTCTCTCTCACCCAGGCTTGAGTACAGTTGCTCACTGTCAAGTTTGACCTCACAGGCTTGGGTGATCCTCCCACCTCAGCCTTCCGAGTAGCTGGGGCTGCAGGCACGGGCCACTCTGCCTGGATACTTTAAAAAATTTTTTGTAGAGACAAGATTCCACTATGTTGCCCAGGCTGGACTCAAGCAGTCCACCTGCCTCGGCCTCTTAGAGTGCTGGGATTACAGATGTGAGCCACTGTGCCCTGCAGAAATTCTTAAAGAGAATTTACTGTGTATTACACATTGTTCTAAGTGCTTTGCATGTATTTCACTTAGCAACTCAAAGTATATCTGTTTAGATTATTTTCTATGACCATGTAAACATGGAAATGGGTGGGATTGTATAATAGAAATTATTTATGACTTAATTAATTTTCCTTTGACATTGGATGTCCTCAACACTTTCACGTTACTAAGCACATACATTATTGTTATTAACAGCTACAGAGTAATTCGTTCTGTGGTAATGAACTAACTGGTATCTCTTTTTTTGTATTCCTGTAACCAAGAAAGAGTTTAACATTTAAGATGGTGATAATATGATTTTGTTTTTTCTAAAAATAGTGTTATTAACTAGAAAGTCAATAAAGCATAATCTGTTATCCCTTCATATTAAAAGAGGTTCAGGAAGTACTTTGCTATATCCAAGAGTTTTTACCCATATGTTTTACCCATATACAAAATAAGAAAGCTCTGAAATTACGTAGCTTTTTTTTTTCTGTCATACACTCATACATTGCAAAAATGTGATGGCTATTTATTTGCTAAAATGCTTTAAAGTAAAATCCAAGTATTTATTACACTATGTCAACATTTTGACTTTTTTGGTTTACTGACATTTGGTATTCAGCATTTCCATTGTCTTTTCGTTTTGATGGGAAAAACTTGGTCAATACCAATTATGACTGTTCCAAGATAGTAAATGGAACATAGTTGTTGAGAGTCACATGGTTTCAGTCATGCATTGCCTTTACCTATCCCTTTAATTTATTTTTAAGGCAGGAGCTCAAATTATGGATTGGTTTCAGGGTGTGAACATCAGCCTCTGATTATAATTCTGGAGATATGTGGATCTGAAGTTGACGGGCAGGCTGCCTGGTTAGCCAGGCAAGCTCCCATTATCTCAAGAACCTGTGCTGATTAGTTTGCTATGATTTTGAGAGACCTCACTATGGATACAGACATTTTGTCAGGGCAGCAGAAGAATAAAGGAAATATTTCCTATGTGGTTTAATTGTTCCATTGTTTCAAGCCTATGGAATTTTATTTAATAATTTAGCATATTTATTCAGGAGGAGACTAGTGTTATTTACTCTTTAGTCACTGTTTTGCTTCCTCACACCTCAAATTAGGATCCTTTCATATTTAAGACATTATAATCTATAATGTTATTTTCTTAGGCCAGTGCCTGACATTGACTAAAACTTCAGTAAACCTACTGAATACTGAATGAATGGAATTAGGTTTAGACCTGTGTAGGAATATGCAGTATACTTTATTATAATGTATGCAATTATATATATTTATTATCCAGCTTTTTCACAGCTACCATCGTACAGCATTACCTACTATAGCTGTGATTCCACCTTCTTTGAGCCAGATGTAAAATTACTCTGTTGTAATTTTTAAGGAATGCATTTGCCTTCATTCAAGAAAGCTTTTCCTGAATAGGTTTATGCTTTTGTTTCTTTTTTTGTTGTTGACACAAAGTCTTGCTCTGTCACCAGGCTGGAGTGCAGTGGTACGATCTCCGCTCACCCTCTTGGGTTGCAGCGATTTTCCTGCCTCGGCATCCTGAGTATCTGGGACTACAAGCGTGTGCCACCATGCCCAGCCAATTTTTGTATTTTTAGTAGAGACAGGGTTTCTCCATGTTGGCCAGAATGGTCTCCTTCTCTTGACCTCATGATCCGCCAGCCTCGCCCTCTCAAAGTGCTGGGATTACAGGTGTGAGCCACTGCGCCCGACCTATGCTTTTGTTTCATAAGAGGTTTATGCATTGATCAAAATCATATTAAATCAGATGCTGTTGAGGTTCACATCTTCACACTTTTTGGAAGACTTTTGGAAAAATCTCTTAACCTGAGTTTCACATTCTCTTTCATACACTTTATTTTGGGAAGGCATTTGGTTCATTCGGTGTCATAGATCATATGGTCAATTAAATTATCACTGTTAATTCCATTTCTCAAGCCCATTCATCAGTAAATAAATGGAAGAAATAGAAAAGGAATAAAAGACCTAATATTTCTTGATATTTTATTTAATTCAAAATACCCTTTTAGATTTTTCTGTAACAATTTACATTTAGGATCTATCAAAGCAAAACTATCAGAATGCTTGTCAGAGTTAAAAAAAAAAACAAACAAATCTTTGCACCTATAATACACACATATACACATCTTTTTATTGTAGAGGAAGGTTTCATTTTAGATTACTCTGAGGAAGAAAATATTTGTTTTAAGAACACCTATTGTTATCATTAGCAAATATAAGCACTGAAAATATATTGAAAACTTTCAGTCAGCTATTATTTGAACTTAAAACTTGGAGTTGGGTCTCAATGTTAGAGAGTTTAGGAAGACATTTAAGGCAGAGAACCAGGCTCAAGAGATGTATTAGACATGACTGATTATTACAGGTATATTAGGAGGAGTTTGGCATTGCAGTTGAAGTGGGAGATAGGCGTTCTGCCCATTGCTAGCACTTGTCATCCTTGTGATGAGTATAACAGTAGCTATTTACCTTTATTTCTGTCAAACTTGTATATCCTTGGCCCTCATTGCTCAATAGATGCCAACTTTAAGAATATAATCCCAGGCACATTTAGAAACATACTAAAACAAAACAAAACAAAAACACCTCCCTCTACCCCCTCCCTACTACAATTAGAAAAAAGTATGTGCCAGGTATCAATAGGTACAGCTGGAAAAAAGAGAGATAAGGGGACGAAAACCCAGCAGCAACCAAACTTCTTACTTCCAAAGTAAATTAACTTTGAAACATGGTCCTTTATTTTTCAGAGAAACAGACGTTTGCATAGTTAGGGGATTTCTTGAGATTGTACCTGAAAGTAAAGTAGTATATTTACCAGAGGTAATTTACATTTTAATACCATTTGCTATCTACAATGGATAAATCCCAGCAAGTTTATATAATAGTAAAATTATGTGTAAGAACAAGCTTTTCTCCATGGGCTCTAAAGTTAACTTTGAAGAGGCCCTGAAAAAAAAAAAACACCTCAGTTTCTTTTTTATTTCTTATTAGGGAAGAAATAAGAGTATTCTTTACTCCAGGCTGATTTTAACATGTTTAAACCCCTAAATACTGTAAAGATTAGGCTACAATCTTCATACCATTTCAGTATGATTTGGAGTTCTATCATTATAGATCTCCTGGATAGTTCCTTGCTACAGTTGTGCCAAGAGCAGTCCTAGCTGTGCGATAGTCTTGGTGGGTAAAATAGAAAGACTTGCTTTTCTGTTACTGTGGGAATAATCACTGGATATTTGTGTCCTTTCATGCAGATCTTATCTGTACACCAGGTTTGCCTCCATTCCATTTTGAATCTTCTAAGTATTAGCGTATAAATCTGGAGAAGAATAGTTGTCTTCTTCTCCCTAATGGGATATTTATTCACACTAAGTCTCTTAGTGCTATCAACTTCTTTGATAGTCTTTGGAGCAAGGGACATCCATATGAAGTAGGAATAAAAGAGACACCTTAATGATTGTTTAACTTAGCTAATATTTACTGGTTATCTCCAAGGCCTTGAAAGAGAAGATTCAGTTCAGATTCACTTTTATAAACAATCAGATATTTAGATTATATTTGCATGCTCATGATAATTTTTATTAGATGATAAGAAGCCTGCATATTTAATAATTTCTCCACAGTTTTTGGGGATGCAGCGTTTTTTTCTTTTTATGCAACTGCAGGATCAAGGGAAATATTTTGTCACACAAATCAAGTATAATATTTCAAACATATATTTACATTTATTAATTCATTTAATCTCCATAAAACCCTATGAGGTAGATACTAGTATTGCCCCGCTCTTATAGATGAGAAACTGAGGTACAATTAACGGCTGTTAAGAGGTAAAGCTGCGATTCAGACCTAGGTTGCCTAGTTCCAGAATCCTTCCTCTTAGCTAATATGATAATAATTCTAAAACTGTAAATTTTAATTTATTATGGGTTAGGGAATCTATACTGTATAGAAACCAACACATTAGTAAAAATGATATGGAATAGAAAATAATAGAATATGAAATATTGAGCTGGGCCCTGTGGCTTGCACCTGTAATTTCAGCTATGCAGAAGGCTGAGGCAAGAGGATCACTTGAGCCCTGGAGTTCATGGCTACAGTGAGCTGTGATTGTGCCACTGCACAATCTGTCACTGGGAGATAGAGTGAGACCCTGTCTTAAAAAAAAAAAAAAAAAAAGAACTATGATTGTGTATAGTAAGTACTGTTTCATGAAGCAATTTTTCATAAACATTAATATGTATTTAGATATATAGACATATGTATATATTGAGTTGCAATAAAAAATATATTTTCTATTGTCTGGGTCAAAAAAAAGTTTGCAAGTCACTGAACTACACACTGACAATACCTTAAAAATAGTAGATGTTCAACAAATCTGTACCAAGTTGAATTAATATATTGTTAAATAAAAACCCATAAACAGTGTTAGAATAAAATGCTTCTGCTGAGTATATAATTTCCCTGTGGAGTAGGATTGAAAATGTTACTCTCACAGTTCTTAATCAATGAAACTGTAATTGTCAAACATAACCTATTAACTTATACATACTCCTCAGCCTAAAGTTTTCCTCTGCAAATCTTTCTGGTTAGTAATTTTTTATTGCTTTAAGGCTTTGCCTCTTGTCCTTTAACAATAACAAGTAATAATAGTCCAAAAAGAAGCGGTAATTTCTAAAAAAATCAATTAAATTTACAATTTGAATTCCCTGAAAGTCATAATTTCTTATTAACAAAAGAAATTTATTTCAGCAATGCAAAGATGGATCAATAATAGAAAATCTAATATTTATCATATTAAACTAAAGAGAACAATCATAATTTTCTCTATAGGTACTGAAAAAACATAACAAAAAATAGCAACCATTCTCTACACCCAGTAAATAGAAATTAAAGGGAAACTTCTTCAGAGTGATAAAATATATATATGTCAGTCCAAAAGCCATTATGATTCACAGGAAAACATATGGGCCTGCTCAGTAATTTCAGAAACTAGGCAGATTTTGTTTGCTTTCTTTACTCTTTTTAAATTTTGTGCTGGACAAAACTGCCAATGTATTTAGATAATAAAAAATAAGATTTTAAAAGTTTAATAGGCAGAGATAAAATAATCACTTTTTACAGATGATATGTTTTGTATCCATAAACTGCAGAGAATCAGTTGAAAAACAGTTTATAAACAATAAAATAATTTAGTAATAGGGAAGTTTAAATTAACATGCAAATATTTAAATGTATAATATTTGTATTAAAGAATATGCAGAAACATACTTAAAATAGGAAAGACACACTATATTCTTTGACAGGTAGATGCAATATTGTTTATATCTTACATTGAACTTCAGGATAAACTCTGAATTGGAACAGAGATAAATACATGAAAGATAAAACCATACAAGTAATAGAAGAAAATATGAATGTCTTATTATGATCCTATTATGGGAAGCTCTTTTTAATAAAATTCAATATCTAAAAGTCAGTTTCAAAAGATTAATTTATTTTAAATAATAAAAATTTCTACATAGCAAAAAATAATATAAATAAAATCAAAAGGTAAATGACAAGCTGGAGGTAACATTTGCAACTCATGTGATGACTTAAAGAGATAATCTGTCTAATATATAACAGCTCCTAGTAATTGCCAAAGTACAGTAACCATCTAATAGAAATTTGGTTAAATTATCCTAACACAGTTCACAGAAAAATATCATTGGCTCCTACACATGTAAAGTTTCTCTCAACGTCACTCAAAATGGGAGGTATATAAAACTATGTTGACATAGCATTTCTAATTCATTATATTAGCAAAAAACTAAAAGTTTTATGTCACATTGTGTTGGCAAGGCTGCAAGGAAACAGGAACTTTTCTACATTGTTGATGGAAGTATAAATTTATATAAAAGTGACTTGGAACAAATGCTTATAAGCTTTGACTCAGTACTCCTATTTCTGCAAATATATTTTATAATATACTTGTCAAATGTTGAGTGTAATAATTTATTCATTGCAGCATTGTTTTTAATATCAAAAGATGGGAAACATTGTGCAAACAATGTCTATTAGTAGCAGACTGATTAAATAAATTAGGATATCCAATAATGGAATATTATGCAGGTATATAAAAAATAAGAATCTTGTGAATGTGAAAAGATTTCCAAAATATATTGCTAATTAAAAAAAAAAAAAA
>NW_016107404.1:4866707-4880808 GCF_001604975.1 Cebus imitator
AAAAAAAAAAGAAAAAAGCCACTAAAAATGACAACTAAACCATGGTAAATATTAGTTCCTATAGGATAAGAATTAAAGTATCAGCCCTTCAATTGTTAGCCAGTGGAACTATAAGAAACTGGTGTAATCCATTAACTTGTTTCCCCAACACACAGTTTAAATGTAGATTCCTTACACTCAGATCATTTGTTGATGATTTTATTTCTTGTGTGCATTTAATAATTTTAATTGCATTTTATGTCTTTGTTTACTACACATTAATTCCATCAAGTAATTAATATCTAACAGTATAATTAAGTGGTAGTTTTAAAACACCAGGTGTACAAAAACCAAGACTAGTGTTCATTTTAGAATTTACCATTTTATACAACATGCAACTTTAGAAATGATATTATTTAAAATTTCTATATATATCTTACCTTGCTTATATTTTTCTTCTTAAAATATATAGCATTGCCAAATTGCTGTGCTATAACATTATGATAATAATGGTAGTGTTAGAAGTTTATTTTCATTAGTAGTCATAGTACAGTTGATAAAGATGAATATATATAGCACATAAATATAAATGAGAACACTAAATATCTGTTTAGAAATGCTATTCAAGAGCTATATCTTAAGTTTTGGTAGGATTCATTTAATAGCTATGTGAATTACTTAACCTTTCAGAAAGTTAGTTTCTTAATCTGTCAAAAAAAAGTGATACTAATACATACCTTACAGGGTTGTGGTCAAGGTTGGAGTAAATGTCTTTATAATACCTAGCACAGTATCTTCAAACAAGTATTTATTGTTCCTGTGGCTGTGTTAATTATGAAGTGTAGTCCTAAAATTCCAAGATGAATATTAACAGGACAATATGCACAGTTTTCCACTGCCCATATATAACATTTGATTTATTTGAATAAAATAAAGGGGAAGTGGATTAGGTAATTTTCACTGCTATAATTTTGTGTCTGCTTGCATTTTTTAACTTGCTGAGAATTTGGTAGGGTCAGCTGTTAAAATCACTTCTAAAATAAGTCTCCCCAAAGTGAGTATTTAATATGGAGAATTAACTACTAATTTGAAATATATTAAATAGTGGTCAGTTATTTAAAAACTAATATATTCATTGAATAGAATAAAATGGAGCTATTAAAACCATGTATTATAAAAATGATTATGGCATAGGCATTTTTCAAAATATATGTATTAAAAAGGTTATACAAGTTTATATATTAGGATCTCAAATATGTCAATAAAAGCCTGCCATATATAAATAGATGTATATTTCATAGAGGAAAAATGAGAAGAATATACACCAAATGTGAATAGGGGTCATTTTGGAGTGTTGGGATTCTTTGTGATTTTTGTTTCATTTATACTTTTCTAGATCTTCCTTTTTTTTTTTTTTTTTTTTTTTTTTTTTTAATTATTTTTTTTTTTTTTTTTTTTAAAAAAAAAAAAAAAAAAAAAAAAGAACTATGATTGTGTATAGTAAGTACTGTTTCATGAAGCAATTTTTCATAAACATTAATATGTATTTAGATATATANGATTGAATTGTAGGATGAGTAACATCTAAATATTTGTACCTTCTTTTAAAGAAAAGCACTTTAAAGCTCTATCAACTTTGTTATTGGAATCTTATTCCAGAAGAGTAGAAGTTGGCACCTGGAAGCACTCTGGGACCATTTTCCTATTGAGGAGGGGTTTATTTTGGTAAAGTAACACTACCACTATAACCCGATGGCTACTGCAGTGGGATCAGATCTCAGGTCACATCAGTTCAGTAGCTCGGCTTGTAGCTCTGCTCTCTCAAATTGTGGGCCACAGTGAGAAGGCTTTTTTAGAAGCTGATCCTATGTCTTTTCATGTACACAAATCTGCTTATTATGACCAGAGGTCATTGGGGATGGCAGAAGTAGCACATAAAGCTAATGTAATCATAATATATTACATTATGTAAAATCCTTTACATTATGTAACATTATGTAAAAGAAACTTTTTTTAATTTGTAAAATTTTGTCAGAAAAACTTTTTTTCTCAATAAAAATTACTTACTTTCTAATGGATAATTCTACATCTTACATAGTCCTTATTTCATTTTTTTTCACAAGTTATCCTAGTTGACGTCAAAGAAAGCACCCATGTTGAATATTTTGTGAAATCTCATTAAACACTGAAAAGGATAATGCCTTGTGAGTTGCTCTATAGTAATTTCAATCATTTTTTCCCCCAATTTATATTGACTCCATTCTCCTGACAACTCAGTATGGTGTTACTGTTATTTTTGCTTCTGTTTGCCTAATTTGTCATCATGCCCCTGATTGTTTACATTTCACTTAATCATAACTTTTGAGATGTATCACACCTCTCTTTGTTCTAGAGATATGAAAACTGACCTACACAGTTAGAACACAGGTAAACTTCAGGTCTTTTGACTTCTATTTCAGCATATATTATGTCTACCATGTTCCAGTATTCTTGATAGTTCTCTAAAACGTTGTCAGGAAGGGCCTAAGATCTTTGTAATCTCGTCAGAGAGGTGAGAAGTATGTATGTGTGCTGTGTGTTTTTCCTCCTGTAAGAATTCCTGTGACAAATTATCTGAATTTTCACTGGAAACCCTAATACATTAAGGTAGTTATATAGTTCCAGCAATGACTGAACTTGAACCATATTTTCATACATACCTTCCCTATTAAATTCCAGTCAGGTTCTCACTACAAATGAGCAAACGTGCTTTTTCCATAGTGAGAAAAACATTCAGAGACAGTCTACAATTAGAATTTTGTGATACTAATGAAAAGTACAGTATGCACACATACTTAAAATGAGCTATACAATTTTTTGGGAGTTCACTGATGCTCCCCTTTAAAAACTACAACTATGAAGCTAGAAGACCTCACAGTGATCATCTCTTTGTTGACATATATGTGATAAATCTTGCTCAAGAAATATATAATTCTTCGTTTTTCTTGCTAAGCCTTAAAGTTTTCATGGGCAAGGGATGAGAAAGGGCCTTCTGAAGACCATTATTTTATTGTCTTTTGTTAACAGCTTGAGTGCTTTGTGATGGTCTTCTTTCACTGTGTGAGGAAACCCTAATTATTGTTTCTGACTCTGAGCAGGCTAATTTGCTCATCATAGACAAATGGACCTATTGGCAAACAGGTGCATTCTCCTTAGCCCATCCTTCTATATGTGACATAGTTGATTCTAAGTTCATGATTTTCCCCATTATAATTAATCAGCAGCATGATATATCTGCTGTTTACCATATAATGTCTTTCTTGATGGGTGGTGTAAAAATACTTTAAATTAAAATTAAAATTTTTTTGTCTTTTGCTCTAAATCAGAGAGATAATTTTTAATACTTTTGCCCAAGATTATATATTAACCACATCTTAATATATGTGTATTACTTAATGTGTTCATCATAGTACTAAATATGAAGAATAGAGATAGGAGTGAGACTTGAGATGCTTCACTTTTAGACTTTTCAAGTGGCAATAGACTTTTAGATATTTAGTCTCAGAAATGAAAAACCTACTAAAAACAGTTTTTTTCTTCTTTCTTTTCTTTTTTCCTTTTTTTTTTTTTAATTTTTGAGACAGGGTGTGTCTCACTCTGTCACCCAGGTTAGAGTGCAATGGCACAATGATCATGGCTTGTGCTGTAGCCTCAAACTCCTGGGCTTAAGAGATCCTCTTACATCAGCCTCTGGACTAGCTGGGACTAAGGGCATGCACCACCATGCCTGGCTAATTTCTCTGTAGAGCTGAGGTCCCACTATATCTCACAGGCTGGTCTCAAACACTTGGGCTCAAGCAATTGTCCAGCCTCAGCCTCCCAAAATATTGGGATTACAGGTGTGAACCACCATGCTTAGCCAATTTTTTGTTTTTGTGTTTTCCTTAAGAGTAGTTAGACCAACTCTTCTTTTAAAAACCAGAAGCAAGGGTCTCTTAAATTAAACAGAAAAATGGTTTTGCCCCCGCTTTCCATAATTTTTTTTTCAACCACAGAAGAGATTTTTTTTAAAAAGATTGATTTTAAAGATACTTAAATACTAATTATTTGGATTATTATCATCATTCATTATGGTAATGCCTTTTTTTTTAAAGAGAAGTAGCTAATCATGAAGTCTAACAATTTAAATAGTTTAGGTAAATTTATCTTAAAGTGAAAAATGGAATCACTTTATTTTGTTACTATATTTTAGATCATAAAAATATACTGATTGAAGAAAATGTTTTTAAACAAATTGTACGTTTATCTTTTGACAAAGAAATCTATTTTTACCTGAGCTAGGTAAAACTTAAGCCAGGGTAAAACAAATTGTTTAGAAACTCTTAATCTTTTTGAAAACATTACAGTGAAATAACAAAAGTTTTCCGAAAGAGTCTGGTTAAGCATTGAGCTAGAGCATAGCATTTTCACCAGAGAAGTTTTAAGCAAGATGCTAACCTATCAATAGTTGTGGCTGAAGAAGTTTTTTTGGTTTTTGTTTGTTTGCAGAATCCTGATTTCTGGCATTTGATAATCACAAATTAAAAAAGGATCTTTGCACTTGTGTTTTAATTTTGGTCACAGTTTTATAAATTGGTAAGTTTTGATGTTTTTGTTAGAAAAAGCATAATATACTGACATACCACCCTCCCCTGCCCCCACACACACTACACTTCATTAAATGTACCAGATAAAATCATTTAATCAAGCTTTTTGGGAATGTTTGAGTGTATCAGAGGTGATGTATTGTGTATAGACAAAGGTAAGAGAAAACCAGTCCAGGAATTAGAACATCATTCCTGCACTGTATGTGCATGTGTGTTTGTGGTGTGTTGTTCCTTTGCTCTAATGGTATTCCTCCCTTCTCCCGAAAAACCTCTGGTGTATTTTCACTAATAATGATGTCAGGTTAGGTACTTTTGGGAGCAATTGGAAAAGAAAACAGCAAGGGAGAAGAGGATTGGATCTTCGGGGAATGATTGGGAGGGAAGGAAGTCTGGGGAATTGGTTTCTGTGGGTAGGTCACGAGAGAGAGCTTTGCAGTAGAAGAGGAGTTAAACTTTTTGGGAGGGTCAGGGGAATAAATTGGACATTTCAGGGAGTCCTTAGAATTGAAAGAAGCAGTCAAAGCAGTGAGGGAAGTCTTTTAGACACTACTCAAAGGAAGCCAGTGAGGGAAAGCAATGAGCTCCTTTCAGAAAATTCTGGGATAGGAGCATGGGGGCCAGGGAGGGGAGGGAGTCTCTCAAGTACCTTTGTTGTTGGCTCCATATAGGTACCTGATGTGTGAAAGGGTCTAGATTAGGTGTAGATGTAAATGGATTGGCCTGTAAATCTGTTTGTATATGTGAATGTCTTTCTGATTTCCTCTTCTGTTTACATTCTTATCTGAGTATGGGAATGGCTGAAGGCTTTATTGCTATCTGTGTGTTACATGCTATGTGGATCTTTTAAGGCGTGACCTTATCAAAATTGGCATCTAAATGCAAAAAAAAAAAAAAAAAAAATGTAGGGCAAGCTTGTTCTAGTTGGGGTTCCTGTCACCAGACCATAGCAATTTGGGACAATGGATACATTACCTGAATTCACTGGGAGCAAGCAAAGTCCCTGCTTCCATGCATGCCCTTATCAGTGTTTAAAATAGTGTCTTGTACTCTGCGTACTATCTAGAAGAGAACACCTTCTTCCCATTTTCTTCCTTTCCCTATTCTTTATTAATATTTTGGGGGGAATGCTTTCGTTTCAAAAGTTAGAAAATGTGGAAAAACAAGATTACAAGGTTGAGGTGAAAGTAGTACAAGATTAGAAGAATGAAACTTTTTTCTTTACTCAGTAAAATGATACTTTTGGCCCAAGGCCTGAGGAACATAGGCGAGTTAGGATGGTGCAGACAGGACTAGCAACAAGTTTGTTAAGGAATGGGCTGAGAACCCCTTGTCTCTGCCATGTGGCTTACTACTGAATTTGAGTTGTAGCTCTGTTTTTCTGTCCGTTAGAAGCAGTGATAGAGAGATTACACTCTAAGCTTTAAAACCACAGCAAAACAAAACGTTTAAAACACTTGTGTGGTAGCCTCAGAAGACAGGTTAACACATTCTGTTTTAACTGAACTGTTAAGGTTTTTTGCAAGTTTGTAATACCTCTAGACATGGAGGTCTTTTTCCCCCTCACATTTTATCTATATTGCAAATTGAATCTGAGGTGTGGCATGTGAACATTAAAATAATGAAACCAAAACACAGTTTTATCCAGGAAATATATAACTTTGAATACTAAAATCTTTTGAATGTACCATTTATGTAACATAAGTATCATCACTTTTGTTCAGTACATTTCAAAATATACTACTCTTTTTAGCAAATTCAAAGTCATTTGAACATTTTCTTATAAATCAGACATCACTATATTTTTAACTAAGGAATTTTACATTGAGATTATTTGAGCTTTCTTTATTTCTGTAACAGTTGTTCTAAGTTATAAAAACGAACATCTTTAACATATCTATGTAGACTTTAAAATAGCTTATTTGTAATTTAAACTGTCTTCAAATATTTTATCATATTCCTGTTTCTCCCATAATTATTCAAATTTACAAAACAAATATTTATTGAAGATCAGTGATATCATAGCTTTATTGAAAGAAGACATTTCATTTCAGAGAATGAAAGTAGAAATAAGAAAGGTTAAAGAGATTTCCTCCCCTTTCCTTTTAAAAAAAAAGCCTATTTATCACATGCCATCTTATTCATTCATTCTCTCATTCACTATACATTCAGTAAGTGCCCACTAAACATTTATTAAGCCTTTTCTTTTCATTCAGTCTGTTGATTTGATAAATTAAATGCTTATCTTTGATAAGCATTTATATAATACTTTTTATTATCCTTTTATGATGTTTATTAAGCTATCTGTCTAAGCTTTAAAGGAAGTCTGCAATGGTTCAAATCTAAGCATTGCCATTAGTTGTGATATGTTACATGTATATGTGTCTGTTGGTTTCTCTATCATCGTTTATCACAATCCATCATTGTTTACCCAAAGGAATACTAGCTACTGACTGAGTGACCTTTGTGAATAAATTAATATCTCTCTGTTTCAGTTGACTTACCTGTGTAAAGTGAGAATGCTTATATTTTTTAAGATTGTTAGATTAGTTGCATATTTAAGCCCCCTCTATAGCATTTAGAACATGTAAGGAACTTGGTTACTTATTATTATTTATATTGCCAATATCCTGACCACTATATGGACTTGATCCTCCAATTGTTTCTTTGGCTCCATGCCATCTTACCTCTCTTATTTTTCCATTATTGCTTATCTCGCAATATTCGAGCATAAAAAGGCCTTTTTACAACTGAAGGCTGCCCATTTCTCACATGTCCTTTCATCTTGATGCCTTCGTGAATGCTGTTTTGCTTGCTGTTGTAGAGCAGCAGAATATTACTGAGGAAGCATTTCTTTTAAGAAAATGTTCTGGTACAGCTGGAAATATGGCAAGAAGAATGGAAGACTTGATTATTAGTTAAATCAACATATTATTCTATAAATTCAATATAATTGACCCCCCTTCCTTTGAATGTTATATTTAGTCTTACTAAAATTCATTTAGCTATATGCTGTGGATTTTTGTGCATTATTTTTGTTTATTTTCAATGAAGAATTATTGAAATTTTATAAGATTGACATCTTTTAAAAATTTCCTATTGTTTATACAATGGGCGTAAACCAAGAAGAGGTGCAAAAGTAACCTCCTAACTTGTCTTGGTGAATTGTGAATTGCTCTGGTTTATTTCTGTTTATATTACATTTAATGGTCAAGTCCTTTATGGTACTATGCATTTTAATTCATTTTGAAAATTATCAATTTGCAAATTTTGCCTTTTTCCACTTTCTTTTTCTGTTTCAACAGCTTATTACCTTTGCTCCAGCTGTATAAAAGTTGGGCAAACAGATACCCTGACAACTGCCAACAACACCACGCCTTGGCTTTCCTGGGAAAGTAGTCAGTATTTCTGGGATTACACATCTGTCCCACCTGAAAGATGCCACTCACAAATTCTAATTTAAATACAGTATGATTGAAAACATGAAAATCACCAGGACTTAAAAAAATATGTATCCCATGTACTTCTTTCCTGGTTTTACCAAAAAAAGTAGAAAAGATCTATGTAGCAGATTCATATCTACAGCCTGCAAACTGTGTCCTGTTTGCTTTCATGGTGACAGTCAATGTTCTAAGTGCCGGTTTTGAATACTAGTAACTTGTCATGGATCAGTTATCTGAAATGGCAGGTTTATTTGTTAAGGGAGGAATGACATTATTTCCTATCCTTTAGAAAGAGCTAAAGTGAGAATAAAGTGGTAAGAAAGAATGTTTCTTTGCACTGTAGGTGTGAATGTACTATCATTTGTGCTACTGATTTGATTGCCACAGCTACTATCATTAGCATCTTGGACCAAACATGGAACAAGCTGTCCTATATTTCATGTATGATGGAATACAGAGACTGACTAAAAATACTCTTATAGGTGCTGGATTATTCATTTAATAGATGATTGTTATAAGATGTTAGGGTCATATTTTCTTTTGGGGAAATAAACATTTTTAATAATTGCTTTTAAAAGTTAAATATAAATTTAATTTGGAGCCTAGGTAAGGATTTTCTTGAACTAATTTGCTTTTTGTAATCTTAGAATTATCTTAATAGTAGATAGTATCAATTGCCAGAAAAACCTCAATGTGAAGGAAGTTTATAATTCATAATTCTTTTTCCTAGTGCATTCTTAAAGCAGGTTACAGTGAACGTATATATTCTATTTCAATTCTGATTCCTTTTTTGGATAATCATAGGTAAAGATACTTCTAATTTGACCTCTGAAAGAAGAAAAAAATTTTCCAGGTTGGAGAAATAATGAGTAATGCTGGTTTAGAGACTGGCTTTTATCTTCTTCTCCAATCTTAGTCACTACCTAGTGTTGTAAATAACTAATGAAAACATTTTTATGGTTTCTGGGATTTTTTGAAAAGCAGGCTAGAAAGATATGAAGTAATTGACTGATAAGCCAAATTTTAACATTATGAAAATATTGTCTGTCCCTCTCACTTTGTTTCATTGCAGTATTTTTTTTCTCATAGGGATAGGGAAAATAGGGGATTTTGCTTCATCAATAAAGGATTGTCTCTCTCTCTCTATGTATCTATGTATGTATCTATCTATCTATTATGGCAGCCCTAATAGGGTTCAACAGTGTAGGTAGAATCTGTATTATTAATTTTCATTATGCCAAAACTGATAAAAAGTTGTGTTGAAATCATAAAGCAGTAGGAAAGTAAATACCTAAAATGTATTATCCTATAAGAAAACAAACTAAACATTTTAATATATTATTGACTTTGTTGGATTTATAATATTGAGACTTCTCTTTATACAAGTACCTGGCCCTTTAAAAAGAAATACTACCTAGAGTACCAAGAGGTACTGTTAAATTTGCCAGGTGTTCCTAAGTATATTGTAATTAGATTTGTGTGAGGAACTTCATTAAAAGATTTAAGTGTAAATCTGTAAGGTTACTCTAATTGGTTGTTTTTCATAGTTTATTTAGTGACTATTGCACAGCAATGCTTCATATTAAATCAACATTAAGTTAGAATTCAGTGGCTGTATTAAATAGCCTTTTAAGACAATATGTTAAATACGTGGCTTTCACCAAGGGGCCCCAATGGTATTTTGGCAATTTTACTATTTTTTAAAATTGATATCTAGTTTGAATTGAGATTTATGTAAGTGAAACATTAATAAGGATTTTTAGATTTAAATTTTAGTTTATTATAAAACAGTCAATATCCATCATTCTTAAAATTAAGTTTTCTTTAAAACAGTCCTACTTAATTTGCAGTCTGTAGGCTGGAAAGCATTTGTTACCAGTCTGCTTTGAAATAAAATACAGAAGTTGAGTAAATGCTTAAAACTGTCACAGAAGTTTGATAGAGTAATAAACATTGGGGACGTATATTTTGTTTTTGTCAAGTTTGACTTTATTATACAAATGTGATGAATTAGAAATTTAAAAAATCAATTGGTCCTTCCCACAGATCATGAGAAATATCACTTTAGATGACTTTAGAAGAGTTATCCATGTGCTTAGTGTCAGTTAGCTTAAATGCCATACATTAAAATATAAACATATCCCAAACCCACTTACATTACTAACTTATGTAGCTAACCATATAGTTTTTATAAAGTAATCTTAAATGAAAATGAAAGCCAATTCTTAGTGAATCTAAAGTAGAACCTTTACTCATATGCCTCGTAATAACTATCGTTTATTAAGTGCTTACAATGTGCAATATGGTTTTCTTTTATCTCATTTAATCCTATAAAAGCACAACGGGATAGGCTCCATATTACTCTTATTTTAGAGATGCCGAGCTAAGGTCAGAGAGGCTAAAAATGTGCTGATGGTCAATGAGCTAACTAAAAAAGTTAACATTAAAACAGTGGTTTTGTTCACAAGATTACATGTCTTGTGCTTCACATTTTTTTCTTTTCAAACAGAAGGTAATAACAGGTACTGGGTAAAGAATGTTGTTTTGTGCTTGTAGGTAAAGCTGTGTGCCACACTATACATATCAGGAACTAGTTAGAGGCAGAAGAGAAAAGCTCAAGCATGCAAATCTTCAATGCTGAGTTGGTATAGGGAGTAAGATGAGGCTTCATCACGTACGTTGCTCTTGATCTCAGAGTCTGTTACTACAAATTGTTGATGAGCACAAAAATTTAAGGATAACATGTTCAAGTTACACTTGATACAGCTTATAAGATAGAATCCCTTTTCCAAAAAGCAGATGAGATGTGATTTTTAATTGGCATCTCTCTACTCTTCATGTATACATAGATACTCAACTTTCAGGAAGCATGTATATAATATTTATATCTAACAGTAATATTTAAAATATTTGCTTCCTTCTTCAATCTCTTCAGTTATCTTTATAAAAGAAAGGAGGGTTGGGGGGGAGGCTGACTTTTGTCATGTAGCTTCCTTAACTAAATAAGCCTTCAGATCTCCATCAGTATATGAGTAAACCCATTTACTAGATGCTTTCCTTCTGTAAAATTCTGTAAATCAAGTAGCTAATATTTAATTGAATTCATGTCTTGTTTTCATCATTTAGTCCATTCGACTGCTGATCATTGATATTCATCTGCTCAATAACCTTTGGACATTATTTAGGGATTTAGGCTAAAAACTATCAAGGGCAAGATTAGAAGAGGTTAACTGACTCCCTGATTCTCTGCTGCCCTTGAAGGCACTGGATAATGGAGAAACAAGTGCCTGCATGTGTTGGATTTTGTTAGTTGGATCCAGCTCCAGCAGAGTGACAACCGAGGTCACGTCAGCACCTTGGAAGGCTGGGAAGCTGGAACTGGAGCAGCTGAGCCAATCCCCAGACAAACAGGTTTTAACCAGGACAGAGTGAGAGAATGCTTTGCTTTGGAAACTCTGCCCACCACCTAAGGCGGTAATTCTATTCATATATATTTTTTCCTGCTGTCTGTTCATTTTTGTGTAGAAAAGATTAGATATGAGGACTTCTTTTTCTTTATATATAGCAAACAGTAATTGCTACTTTTAATGTTAGATTTTGAAGTGTTTTTGTTTTCTTCAGCGTAAGAAGCAAAGAAAATGTTACTTTTGCAATTAAGGCGGTGTGATGGAAGGACCATTTATGGCAGTAGTAAGAATGATCATTTGTTGACTATCATCATTTTGTGTAAGGTTGAATGCCAAGTAAATGTCATGGGTGCCTCAATATGTTTAAATATTTTCATATTATATAATATCAGACATTCAAACCTCTTTTGATTCCAGAAGGAGATTTTCTTACAAGTCCTAAAATTGGAAACTTGGATTCTAGTCTCATTTTGCCAGTCACTCTACTCTGTAACTTATTTCCTCTCAATTTGTAGAATGGTGGTTCTCAACTTTGGCTGCACATTAGAATCATCTTCATATGTTTAAAAAATACTGATACTTCTACCCCATCCCATACCAATTTAATAAAAATAGGGGTGGGGCTCAGGCATTTATAATGATTTGTTAATTTCCCCAGATAATTCTGATGCACAGTGAAGGCCTAGAGCCATGAATATAGAATTATATCGCTAATCTAACTTCTGTGATTTTTTTTAGGTTGATTAATTTATATTAACTGTTTTTAATGACTCTTGTAAAAACTGTTCTATAAATTATAGGGTCTTTCTAAAAAATATACAGTTAGAAGAGTCCTTTGATATACTTCTGCTCCTTGTCAGATTATATTCAACTGTTAATATAAGGTCAGGGTGTTTGGTCATGAATATTGTAAATATGTAATTATATTTTTTCACCTTTTAATTACAAATAAATATTTGATTTGTCAACAAGTACATACTGATAAAGAGTAGAGTGGGAGAACTGGAAGTCAGGGGAAGGAGAATGGCATTTATTGGACACCTCTGTGTGCTGTGTGCCAGATTCTATGATACATCACTTCTAATACTGGAGTCACAATTCCTGGTTATATATGAAGAAATCAGAACTTAAAGAGCTGTTAATTATATTTTATAAGTCATAGAATCTCAAGGGTGTGATTGATCTTAAAAGTCATCCAAGTAACTTACCTACTGCACATAAAGGCTAACTGTGGAAGTTTCTGAATACTTTAAAATATGAAATCAAGAATGAATCTTAGGATTTTAAATGTTGTATGTCAGTGAGAAGTATGGGGAAAAAATAGCCGACGGAGAGATTTTTGGTAATATATTCTGCAAGTTATACAGTGGTAACAATTTGCTGAACAGTGTAGAGTTTTATTTTTATTTTATTTATTTTTCAATTATGGCAGAGGTGAAAGTTTAATTCTTTAGATATGATTATTAACAAACATTTTGAAATATTTTATATCAATTTATATTACTATAAATCTGATTATTTCCAACTACTGCATATTTTTTAGAATCACCATAGTTAACTAGAATGATTCTCAGTTGTACTAATTAGCATAAAAAGCTAATTAATTATCTCATTAAACTGCATGCCATTAGCCTTCATTTTACTGCATATTTGATGTATTATCTCTTGATCTTTGTAAATATAGAAAATAATAGTTTAGTCTTTCAGTCATTGATTTTAAATTGTCATTTTTCTGTTTCTTTTTTTTTTTTTTTTTTTCGAGATGGAATTTCACTCTTGGTGCCCAGGCTAGAGTACAATGGCACCATATCTGCTCACCGAAAGCTGTGCCTCCCAGGTTCAAGCGATTCTCTTGTCTTGGCTTCCCAAGTAGCTGGGATTATAGGCATGCACCACCATGCCCGGCTAATTTTGTATTTTTAGTAGAGATGGGGTTTCTCCATGCTGGTTAGGCTGGTCTCGAACTCCCGACCTCAGGTGATCCGCCCACCTCAGCCTCCCAAAGTGCCGGGATTATAGGTGTGAGCCACTGTGCCCAGCCTTTAAATTGGCATTTTTCAAAAAAAACTTTTTAATTAATTAATTCCTGTAATCTCAGGAATTAATAATTTACACAACAAACTCATCTTTACAGTGCTTTAAAAATAAGAAAATAGAAGAAATGTTCATCCCAATTTTCAATCAATGAAATACACTTTAAAATAATAAAATACCATGTTTTACACACCATATTATTGGCAATGAAAACTGCTGAGGTTGTTTAACATCAATAACATTGTATTGGTTTTATTGATAACATTACATTGGTAATGTTGTTGTTTTTACACAGTACTCATGCAAGTATAAATTGACACCTCAGTTTGGATGGTAGTTTTTTATACAGGACCTTTATAATGTGGTTGCCTCTGTTTTTACCTAATAATACCTGCTTTAAGATTTCAATTTTAAGAAACCTATTAGAAATACAGGACAGGTTTATTCACAATAGTGGACACTGAAGTATTATTATTGGAAATTACCTTCAGTAACAGTGCTTAGGTAAATCATGGTTATTCTGTAAGTTGAAGTATGTGTATATTCTTAAAAATTATGTTGATGAAGAGTTTCTTCATGACATGGAAATACTTAGGTTACTATAGAGTGGTAAATA